>NW_006159504.1:3290783-3295251 GCF_000334495.1 Tupaia belangeri chinensis | reverse complement strand
TTTCAAGAAAAGCAGTTTTACCTTTAATAAATCAAAGAAATGCTAAGGAACTTTGCTTAAAACTTAAAGCCAGGAAACAGGTTAGGATTCCGTTCAAATAATAGGCACATGAACCTATCAGCAGCTCAAGACAGGATAAAAATCCTTAAAACTGGAAAACAAAGCCTAGAAGAAAATCAGCAATGTTTTAATCAAAAGTCATAAAATTCTGTTTCACCAGTTGAGTCTCATGTACTTAATCTATCTTCTGTTGTGGTCCGATCTTACTGATTAAATTCTGGGCTATAATATTCAACTCCAGACTTGTCCCTATGCTTAAGTTGGCCATTTTCTTAGTTTTTGAACTCTTATTTCTGTGTGTCTGTATGTAATTTTCCTGGGATAGCACTCCCTTCAGAACTTCTTGGAGATCTGGTCTGGTGTCAATAAATTCTTTCAGGTTTTGTTTATCTGAGAATGTTCTTGTCTTTTCTTCCCATATGAAGGATAATCTTGCCAGGTACAGTATTCTTGGTTGAAATTGCTTTTCCCTTAACACTTGGAATATATTTTCCCATTCTTTCCTTGCTCACATTGTTTCTGATGAGAGGTTTGATGTTGGCCTGATGGGATATCCTTTGTAGGTAACTTGCTGTTTCTCTCTTGCCAATCTTATTATTTTGTCTTCGTCTGTGGTTTTGGTCAATCTGGCTATAATGTGTCTTGGAGAAGATCTTCTTGGGTTGATTCTATTTGGGGTCCTTTGTATTTCTTGGGACTGAATCTTTGAGTGTCTCTCTAGGTTTGGAAAGTTTTCTTGCAGGATTTCATGCAATAGATTATCAATGCCCTTACGAGTCTCTTTGCCTTTTGGGATACCAATTATCTGGATGTTTGGATGTTTGATGGTATCTAGTATTTCTCGTATATCATTCTCATTTTTGCAACAATTTTCTCAGTTTTGTGGTGGATTTTTTTAGGCCAGCGAGTCTATCTTCTACATCTGAGGTTCGATTTTCTATATGATCTAGTCCGCTTTTAATACTTTCAAGGAAGGTTTTGACTTTCTGTATTATAGCCTTCATCTCTAACATGTCCACTTTATTCTTTTTCATGGTGTGTATTCCTCTTTCAGTTCTTGCAAGAACTTCCTCACCTCCTGAAACTCATCAGCTCCTTTCTCCTGCTTCTTCTGCAGTTCATTGTCTCTCTTCTCTTTCATCTCTCTTAGCCTTGTCACTGTGAATATTAGAAATTCTTTATCTGACATGTGAACTTCATTGTACTGTCTGAGGATGTAGAGGATTTATTCTTTTCCCTTGGAGAAGAGATATTTTCTTGCTTTCTCATATTTCTTGTGATTGTGCAGTGATTTCTAGTCACCTGATGGAGGGTGAGTTTCTTCCTAATTCTGGAAGTTCAATCTGAGTGTTCAGAGGCATGCAGGAGGAGGTGATCTATAATCTCTCTTCTGTTCTGTTTTCACTTTTTGTACATCAGATTCAGTGGGAATTGAATATTCTGACCTAATTGTATTCAGATGTTTGAATCCCGTTCATTTGGACCTGTCTAGACACTCAGTGCATAGAGGCCACTAGAAATGAATCTGCAGGGAGAAGTCTCAGCAGAAACTCGTCATTTTTAGTCAATGAAAACAATATTTCACAGTTCAAGTTCAGTAACCATCTCTCCCTTAATGGTTCTTACTAAGTAAAGTTGCTACCACTTTAGGAAACCATCTCTCCTTTGGTCTCTCCCAAGGGAAGTTGTCTGCCAGTACCTCTTGTCTACACTGGGAGGTGCATGTCTTTGCACTTTTTTTTTAAAAAAAAACTTTACTAATTTATTTCTTCCATGAGCAATAGAGAGAGAGATGGATGGAAAGACAGTACCTCCAAAAGGTTCTGATGTTGTAATCTACCTCAGCCTTACCTAGCCCTGAATCATGGTCGTGTGTGTGCCCAGCACACTCAGGGAGGTCTCTGGTGTAAACTCAGAATCTTCCCATGCTCCACCTCACAGAGTATTGTGTTTTACCACTGCACCACCATCCAGTCCCTCTCTGAACCTCTTAATCCCTTCCTGCACAGTCAAGTTTAGCATTTATGCTTTGTTTGGTGTGGTCATTCTAGCACTATGAGAGAACTTAGAAATGTCCTCTTGGCTTATTTCCAGGGTGTCAGTTCTGTGTTGTATTGACAAACTCTCCTCATTCAGCTCTGAAATTTAGTCTTCCACCTTGATTCAGTATCTTCAGAAGTCACTCCCAGGCATACTCTCCTGATGGTCACCTGCGTCAGCCACTGTAAGAAGAAACAAATTAAGGAAGTTAATTTGGCTTATATTACACTCTTTTGGCTTACATTTTCTGCTCTCCCTGAGTAGTTCTAGAACTTCTTCCATAGGGTTATGCTAAGATTTGACTCTAGTTATTAGTCTGGTGACCAGCAGAAGGGGTAAACTCTGAGGAAGGGAAGTATAATGTTGAAGGACTTCATTTGATGCTCTGCATGGTCTTCAAGTGTGGGGAGGAGCCACTATCCAATAAAGATGGACTGTTTCTTCTAACAACGGAGAATGGCCCAGGAGAAGTTGGAGGACTGAAGTTTTCAACTAGTTATTTTTGTTTCTTTCTTTTTTTTTTTTTTTTTATAGGTTTTTGCCTTAGGATGTGTGCGCTATGCCATTTACTGGCCCCTCAACTAGCCCCTTCAGATGGCTACACCGCAATTCCTTCTCCTCCATTCTTCTCCTGGGATCTTGGGCACACATGCACACATGCCCAGTGTGTGAGTGTCAAGTCACTAGGTCCGGAACTCAAACTGCAGTCAGTCATGTGGATGTCCAGCAATGTAACTGCTATGCCGTCTGCTGCCCCCTCAATTAGGTTCTTTATCCCTAGTTTCCTGGTCCAGCTGTTTTTCTACTAAGGTCTTTGCTTTGTTGCAAGAGACCTGCCTCCCTGAAGTTCTATAACTTTTTAAATTAAATTTCATGATTTTCTTCAGCTGTCCACCCTGTACCTGCTGGTGATGAGGGTCTTTTTAAATAGCCCCAAGGGGGAACCAGCAGTTAGCGTAATGGCTATGTCGCTGGACTCCCACGTAGTCGACCACGGTTCACGTCCTGGACCTGGTGGCTTAAAACTCACGCCGGGCGCGTGTGCGTGTGTGCCCAAGATCCTGAGAGGAGAATGGAGGAGAAGGGATTGTGGCATGGCCATCCCCCGTGGGGGGTGATTTCTTGCTTTCTGTCTCTCTGTCTCTCTCTGTCTGTCTGGCGAGCGCATGCGCCCTATAGTGAAAATCTCTCCAAAAAAACAAAAACAAAAACAAAAACAAATAGCACCAAGGAAGCAATTACCATCATCTTCTCTCATTAATGCATCAAGGATATCCAGAAAAAACCACCACGTTCCACATAATTACTAGTTCTTCTATCAAATGCAAAGATACTATGTCAATCTCACTGCAGGGGCAAGTTTGGGCCATTGCCTTGATACAACATGCCAGGAGTTTTCACTGGCAGTCTTCTTGGCTAGCAGATGACCCAACTCGACTTTATTCCCTAGAATCTCTTCTTAGGCCTACTTTTGTACCAACTGCTTTAGACCAGATCCCCCAGCAGCAGAGCCTGAGATGAGACATGAATGTATGAGAGCTATTGACAATGGATTTACTTGCTCTTATGATTGACTTAGTAAATCTGAAGCCCTCCACCCAGCAGGAAGTTCTGGCCACATAGCCATTTGCTGTCTCATTGTCAGATGTTCCATCTCTATCAGGCCCATGAGCTGGTTTTCTACTGCTGATAGCATTATCTAGAACTAGACACATAAAAGTATGCCTATTTCTCTACTATGAGACTTCTAGTATCATGGAATTTTCTGGATCATATATAAGGCCCAAGTAGTAGGAGTGCTTGTACCACAGATTGGCTCAGTTCAGCGCCTTTCTAGTTCTGGGCCACTTGAAACCATTTGCCTTAACAAAAGCAATGATGTGCACATCACTCAATAAATGGGTTGATTACTGAAAACTTGTAAGGCAGGGAAGAAAGATTTATAGGAAGGGGGAAACCACTCATGAGAGCATATGGACAAGTAGTCTTGCCTTACCCTGGTGGGGTGGAAGGACATTCTGGAACTTAAGTCGCATCACAGATTTGTTCCCTTGTATCCTTAGTCAAACATACTTTGTGCACAGGGGTGGGTGTGTTTGATTCTAGTCAGGCAAGCAGAATCCTTCCAGGTGTAAGTTGTAAGAAATCACTTGCAGCAGGTGGGGATGGCGTTTCAGTCAGTAAAGGAGATTTGGGTGAAACAGGAATGACTTCTATGACACTGTTACTAAAACTGAAAAACACAAGAAAGAAAATTTAAAGGAAAAAAAAATCACTCATAGTCATATTACATATAGAGGCAACACCTAAGATATATATATATATATTTAAAAAATATTTTATTTAACTTTATTTATTATTATTATCA
>NW_006159504.1:3281651-3290767 GCF_000334495.1 Tupaia belangeri chinensis | reverse complement strand
ACTATTTTTGAAACATTTCCACAAGATTTTCTCCAGAGGCTGGCAGGTGGCATGGTCGTTAAGGGCACTGGACTCCCACATGGCCAACCACGATTTGAGTCCCAGACCTGGTGATTTGCTCCCTCTCTCACTCTCATTCTGTCCCTTTCTGGTCAAGTTAAAATAAATAAATAAAGTTAAATGAAATAATTCTTAAAAAAAAGATTTTCTCTGAATGATTTAAAATTGTTGTAACTTTCATTTTACATAGTTGTGGTCATACACAATTTATTATCCTAATTTGACAAAAAGTTTTATATTGTCACAAGTAGTTTCCATTTAACATAAGATTGTTAGAAACATAATTTAAAAATATTTATTTTATTTATTTCTTATTATTTTTATTTTTTAAGAATTATTTTTATTGGGAACCAGCAGTTAGCGTAATGGCTATGTTGTTGGACTCCCACGTAGTCGACCGCAGTTCGTGTCCCAGACCTGGTGGCTTAAAACTCACGCCGGGCGCATGTGCGTGTGTGCCCAAGATCCCAAGAGGAGAATGGAGGAGAAGGGATTGTAGCGTGGCCATCCCCTCTGGGGGGTGGTTTCTCGCTTTCTGTCTCTATGTCTCTCTCTTTCTGTCTGGCGAGCGCACGCGCCCTATAGCGAAAATCTCTCAAAAAAAAAAAAGAATTATTTTTATTGAACTTTATTATTTATTTAAAGTTGACCAGAAAAGGATAGAGAGAGAGCGAGAGGGAAAAAGAGAAAGCAAACTGCCAGGTCCAGGACTTAAACTGTGGGCAGCCATGTGGGAGTCCAGCACTCTTAACCGCCATGCCACCTGCTGGCCCATTTCTTATTATTTTTAAATTCTGATGAGAAAAAGAGAGAGAGACACACACAGTGAGAGAGCAAGTCGCCAGGTCCAAGACATGTGGGAGTCTAGCACCTTAACTACCACACCACCTGCCAGCTTGTAGAAACATAATTTTTTTCCTGAAAGAATTACTTTAACTTTCTTTCTTTCTTTTTCTTTAAATTTGACCAGAGAGGGACAGAGTGAGAGAAAAACGGAGAGAGAGAGAGAGAGAGAGAGAGAGAGAGAGAGAGAGAGAGAGAGAGAACGTGCGACACCCGGCACCTGAGAAGGCATGCCACCAGGTCCAGGACTTGAACTGTGGTCGGCCATGTGGGAGTTCAGTGCCCTTAACCACCACACCACCTACTGGCCCCTAGAAACATAATTTTTAATGCAATATAAATATTTAAACTTCTTTAATCACAACAAAAAGTTAAACTTTAGAACAAGAAGAAACCTCTAATTATACATAATATTTTCAGAAATAAAGATCTAGGGCCAGCCCTAAATTCCACATGGTCAACTGCACGGTTGGAACCTACATGCAGTGGCTTGAGAAACGTCCCAGGCATATGGGTGGGCATGCACAAGATCCCAAGAGGAGAGAGAAACAGAAGAGAAGGGATTGCAGCGTGTGGGCATGCATTGTTACTTTCCCTTTCTTTTTCTCTGTCTCTTCATGAGCTCACTTGTCCCCTGGCAAAATTAAAAAAAAAAAAAAAGTGTTGCAGTACACGAGGTCAGCACCATCCCTGGTCAGTTATAAGTAGACAGCATGAGCTGGGTTACTCAGCCCATAAACTGGGGGAGACAGAGGGTATGTGCATAGGGACTCTTCCCGGAACGTAAGTCCATAAAGACTGTAAAGGGAAAATATTATGCTAGGAACCAAATATTCAAAGGTCGGTGTGAGAAAGCAGGTAAAACAAAAGAGTCGCAGACATGAGTTCAAGACAAAGTGTACAAACCTCCAGGGAGAATTGTTAATACAAGTATTGGTGTGCAATGCTTCCTGATGGCCTGAGACAAACTAGAATAGAATCCAGAACTCTCTTTCTTTCTCTCTCTCTCTCTCTGTGTGCGTGTGAAATCTCCTGAGTTCTAAATATTGTTCTATTTTCTTCATACAGGGCTTAAGTCAAATTCAGCGTGGGCAATGGCCTTCATTTGCAACATTTGCTCTAAACTTTGTGGTGCTTGAGAGCAGTCACAGAATATTGTCCTCATACCCAGAACTCTTGCACACAGAGGCAGAGAGATTACAGTAAAAGCGTCTAGCTCACTATTTTCTTAACAGTATTCTTTGTTTTCTGAGTTTTGGCCCTTTCTAATCTTTCTTGATGTAGTCTCCATCTTTGCCTGATCTTTAGACAAGTCTTAGGTACTGATAGAGCTACTTGCTTTGAGAGGCTCAACAGTAAATATCCCAATAGGCATTCTCTTTGACAAATCTTATGTTTCATTTATTCTTTCCCAGAAAAAAGTACATTTTAAAATAAATATGGAGCCTTAATTTTTTTTTTTTTTTTTTTTTTTTTGTAGAGAGATTCACCTTCCGGGGTGTGTACACTTGCAGGAGAGACAAACATAGAGACAGAAAGTGAGAAATCACCTCCCAGGGGGCATGACCATGCTGCAATCCCTGTCCTCCATTCCCTTCTCAGCATCTTGGGCATGCATGTACACACCGGGGATAAGGCTTAAGCCACCAGGTCTGGGACTCCAACTACCCTCAACTATGTGGGAGTCCAGCTACATAACCATTGCACCAACTGCTGGCCCCAGGAATCTTAACTTCTTCTTTTTTTTCTTTTGAGAGATTTTTGCTATAGGGTGTGTGCACTCGCCAGAAAGACAGAGACAGAGAGACAGAAAGCAAGAAATCACCCCATGGAGGGATGGCCACACCACAATCCCTTCTCCATTCTCCTCTCGGGATCTTGGGCATGCATGCACACGTGCCCAGTGTGAGTTTAAGCCACCGGGTCTGGAACTTGAACTATGATCGACTACATGGGAGTCCGGAGACATAGCCATTATGCTAACTGCTGGTCCCAGGAACCTTAACTTCGAAGAAAGGTAATATGATATAGAAGAAAAACTGGTTTTGGCATCATTAACATCAGAAGAAAAAGGGAAACAATTACAGAAAAAAATATTTATAATCAAGGAAAGAGGATGATAGATACCTATATGATAACTGAAACCAAGTTTGGCTAGAAAAATATGCAATTTCAAAGCTTTTGGAAGAGGAAATAGACAACTTGAATTAGCCAACAAGAACTGAGTAAATCAAACTAATGATCAAAGGTTTTCCCTAAAAAACTATAAGCCTTTAAAGTTTTATGTAAAGTTGACTAGGTTTTTCAGGAGAAGCTAATTTCAGTTTTATGCAAGTTATATAAAAAAATTTAAAAATCATTCTTATTTATTCTTAGAAACTCTTGGAAAATTAGAAATAGGAGATAACATTTCATTTGATAAAGTTTATGTAGCAGAAGATCTATGGTAAACTCCATTCTCAATAAAGAAGCTTTATGTGGATTTCTTTTTAATAAAGATTTTTGTTATAGGACACACATGCTCTCCAGAGAGACAGAGAGACAGAAAGTGAGAAATCACCTCCCCCCTTCCCACACCAGGAGGATGGCCAGAATGTGAACCCTCCATTCTCCTCTTGGGTTTTGGGGCATGTATGCGCACATGCCCGGTGTGAGTTTTAAGCTGCCTAGTCCGGAATGCAAACTGCAGTCGACTATGTGGGAGCCCAATGAGATAACCATTATGCCATCTGCTGGTCTCTGGATTTATTTTTTAAATCACAGACAAGGCCAGCCATGGTGGTGCAGCAGTATTATAATGCTCTGTGATGCTGAGGCTACTTGGGAAGGTCCTGGGTTCATATCCCGAGGTCTCCCTGTGCGTTCTATGTGCCTGTACTGTGTGAAACTGGGGTGGATCATGGCATGAAGAGCTTGTTGGGGGTACCTCTTTATCTCTCTCTGTGTCTTTCTCACTCATGGAAGAAAGAATGAAATAAAAACAAAACAAAAAACAAAAACCAAGAATAAAGACAGTTATGGCTCTTATTACTACTCTTAGAGATTCTAGCCAGTACTGAAAGAGAAGATGTGAAAGTTGGGAGTAATGCAGGGGATAAGTTTGTCTACCCAGAAAACCAGCATATTCAACAAATGACCATAATTAGTGAGAGGTCAGCAAGTTTCTCAGACATGACACCGGGTTATACAAATCAAAAGCCTTTGCTAATAGCAACAATCAACTTGAAACACTCACTAAAATAAGATACTTTCATCAAAAACTATTAGTGTTATTCAGGAATTAACCAAGAATGTGTAAGACTTCTGCAGAGAAAAAAATCAGGACTATTAGAAGGTACCAGAAATGATTCAAATGAACAAAGAGACATTCTATGCTTAGGGATGGGATAATGGAGGAGATATAATATTAAAAAAAGTGCCAAATCCTCCTGAAAGAATCTAGAAAGAATCTATATTCAGCACCCAAAAATCCAGTTAATTTTTTAACTGAACTTTAATATACCAAAACATTGTATGGAAGTATTACAGTCAAAGGACCATTTAAGTCAATCTTAAAAATAATGCATTAAGGCCTTTTCTCTAAGACATGAAGGAAACCACAAACCCTTAGTAAGAATAGTTAGCATTGAGGGAACAGCAGTTAGCGTAATGGCTATGTCGCTGGACTCCCACGTAGTCGACCGTGGTTCGAGTCCTGGACCCGGTGGCTTAAAACTCATGCCGGGTGCGTGTGTGTGCGTGCCCAAGATCCCGAGAGGAGAATGGAGGAGAAGGGATTGCGACGTGGCCATCCCCCCTGGGGGGTGATATCTCGCTTTCTATCTCTCTGTCTCTCTCTGTCTGTCTGACGAGCGCATGCGCCCTATAGCAAAAACTTCTAAAAAAAAATAAGAGTAGTTAACATTGGTAAAAGAGCAGACAAGACAAATGGAATAAAGGAAGCTCAGGGATAGACTCATATTCATATGAGAACTTAAAATAAGATGGAAGAATAATGGGAAACAAAGAGTAGGCTCCCTGTATGGAGAACATGAACACCGGGTTACTACTTGTTTTAGTGTGTTACTGCATTGCCAATGTCCAGGGCCTACTGCTGGTGAGAATACAACATGGCAGACGGCAGGGTCTGGAGCAGAGCTGTCCGTAAGTATATGCCAGTCCTGATCTCTTTTCTCTTCTTAAAAACACACCAGAATATAATCACAGAGATTCCCCATAATGACCTTACCACACCCAAACCCCCTACCTGGGACATCGTGGAGGGATTAAGTTTTCACTTAATACTGTACAATATAATCAAATCCCAAGACAAGGATTCTGGAGGGACATTCAAACTATAGAACCACCTATAAAGGAGGATTCTAGGTGGATTACAAGTGTAAATGTGCAATGTCAGTATGCAAATTAACAGCAGAACAATATCACTGTGATGTAGGAGCAGTGGAGGAACTTAAGATTAAAAAAATGATAACTTGACTTCATAAAAATGACAGAGTTAATAAGATGATGGTATGAGAGAAGATATTTGCTAAGTCTAATATCAATAAATCAGTCATACCTAGCATATACAGGGAACTGCAAACAAACATCCTAGATAACAAAGAGGCAAAGTATACAAACTGCCGATTTACTGAATACATCTGTAATTGGGGTAATAAGTACATTAGAGATTCAAAAAATCAGAGAAATGCTAATTTATTTGAACAATAATATGATTTTAATTATTATAGCAATTTTAGAAATGTGGATGATGCCAAATGTGGGGTTTCAGACCTCATCCTGCACTCTAGGACCCCCTGGAACCTTGTATGGTCTATATTCATTATTCATGTGCTCCATATTTGTGAACTCACCTTTTTGCTAAGATTTCTTTGTCAGCTCCCAATCAATACTAGGGAGGCTTTTGTGGTCGCTCGTGGACATCCTAAGAGCAATGAAAAATTTAAGTCACCTGCACGCATGTTTCTAGCTGTGGTTACACAAGGCCACTCTCTGCTTTCTTTGATCTCTCCTACTATAATCTGTGTCTTTCTCATGGGGTATTTATTATTATATATATATGTATATACAGTTTTTGTATTTTTGTGCTTTTTTCGGTGACTTAGATGTTTAGAATGATGTTCAATGCTAAAGTGCTGTCTAGTGTTCCTAAATCCCGGAGATTGTGATGCGCCTTACAGGAGAATACCTGTGTTAGATAGACTTCGTTCAGGCATGATATATAGTACTTTGGTTGAGAGTTCAATGTTAAGGTATCCTTTATATGTGAAATAAGATATCTTAAACAGAAGCACACATATAACAAGATTGTGTACTGATGGGCTGATGAAACATGACCAGAGGCTACCTAACCTTGCATTTCCTCCTAAGAGCAATAGTTCAGTATTTTCTAATTCAATGTCAATGTTTGTACAATTTTATAGAGCGTGACTACTATAAATACTGAGAACTGACTGTACAGCAATACCTCTAGCCCTTTACAGCAGCCAGTTGTTCAGATGTCAGACTTTCTCTACCATTCTCTTAGCAACAAATGCTAACCTGTTTATTCAGTGGGACACATTTGCAAGCAACTGCCTTTTAGTCTCACTCCTGTGTTCTGCTCCAGTTCTTCTTCCTACCTTTTGATAGCACCATGAGTACATCTCATGTTTTTCAGTAATTACCAAACTTATATTTAGAGATTTTGTAGTCCATTCTGTCAAAACCTCAATTTTATTTTAATTAAAAAATTGTTGTTCTTTCCAGCTCGGGCTCTAGTATCTGTACTGAGGAAGAGGGTGGTGGAGGCATGATCGGTTGTTCTTCCTCTCTTTTCACATCTTGCTCTGCTAATTTTTTTTTTTTCATGCACACTTCATTACTGCAGTTGTGATTGGGGCAGTGGGGAGGAATAGAGAGAAAAGAACAAAGTCATAGAATGATCAGATGGGTCCTGAAGTAATGTGGTTGCCAGTGTCTGTTACAACAGGTATCCAAATGCTTTCTCTCCCCTGTGGTATAGATTTTGGTGGACTTGAGAAAGCCTGTACCTTTATGCCACCATTCTCTAGTGAGGTAACCGAATTTCTCATTGAGCTATGTGCACATCCTACCACCTGTGCTCCAGCAGTATTTGCCTACAAACTCTTTCTTGCAGAGGTTCTCTTTCTCTGAAAGACAACATTCCTTCTTTCAAGAAGGCTCAAACATCTATTTGGGCTTGTTGATCGACCAAATAACATTTCTGCTTGATCAAGAGCTGAATCTTTCCCCAGGATCCTTATACCGAGTAGCACCAGTCGATCTCCTGCAGTCAGAATTGTTTTTCTCCCAGTGTTAAGGGAATTTGTTGTCTGAAATGACAAGATTAAGTGTGTGCATACTTGTGTAACATATTTACATCCCTTTAGCCCCACTTCATCCTCTCGGCTGAATTTTATTTATATAGTATATATCTTCTTTTTTCTTTTTCCTTGAGACAGGGTCTTCTCTGTCGCAAGTCTGGCCTCAAACTCACAATCCTTTGCCTCAGCATCTCCAGTTTGGGACTACAGGCACCCACCCATGAGCCTGGCTTCTGCTCTTGATATAGTCTCCTCTTTTATGAAAGGCACTACTATCTAGTCTTAGGCCAAACCTCCCCCTTTACCAGCCCCCATCCCCTGCTTATCAAGTGTAAAAAGACATCTTTCTAAATTTCTTTGGAATTGTTCTCTTCTCCATTAGAGTTCTCTGCAAGTCCATGTCTTCGGAAATCTGGCATGTGAGATTTTAATTGCTCTGCTGCAGTTTTTTCCTTGTTTAGTCAATGGTGCCAGCTCCACATCTGTTTGCTTTTGTAGCTCTTGAGTCATGGTCATAGTCTTATTTAAAGTAGCACAGATGCTGCTCTTAGTCTCTTTCTGTTCAACAGCAACTGGCTTAAAGCATGCACACAAAGTTTGATACTGAGACTTTATCGCCAACAATTCCTTTAGGAGTGTAACTGGATTTTTCTTGCCTGCTGAAGTAGGGTGATTGGTCTTGATTTCGTATTCCAGCCTGTACTGAATGTAATCCAGATCGGAGTCAGCTTTCTGAAACATCAGTTCCAGTTTATTGACTTCCACCTCCATGTTGAATAGCTGACTTTCCTCAGCTGAGTCAGAATTCTTTAAGCAAGAGGCAAATGTTGGTTTCATATATGCCTGAAATTCCTACTGACAAGTGTCAAGTCCTACCAATAGTATTTCTACCACTATCCATCCATATTGGGCTTGTGATTCTTGGCAACTTAGAAAGCCTCCAGAAGACCATACAATGCCCACTTATTCACTTTTATAGATTTCTCATAGTTTGCTGCCAGTAATCTGTTTGGAGAATATGCCATCAGATGTGAAGGAGAGTACTGGGGACGATAGGGAGGAAGAATGTACAGTGCTCTCTGACCCCATGAACTCACTTTAAAGCACCTCTTCATTCAAGATTCTTTCAAAACTCCAGTTCTCTCTTATAGTCTATAAATCTTTTATGGTCTATTAAGAATAGTATTGCTTGGGACCAGCAGATGGTGTAATGGTTATGTCACTTGACTCCTACATAGTCAACCATGGTTCAAGCCCTGGACTCAATGGCTTAAACCTCATGCCAGGCACATGTGCGTGCGTGCCCAAGATCAAGAGAGGAGAATGGAGAAGAGATTGTGGTGTGACCAACCCCCTGAGAGGGAGGTGATTTCTCACTTTCTCTCTCTCTCTTTGGCACATGTACACACACAAAAAAATCTCTCTAAAAAATAAAAAAAAGAATAGTATTGCTGAAGTTTTTTTTTTTTTTTTCTTTCTTCTTTCTTTTATTATCCTCTTAGTGGCCACAGAATCAGTAGTAATGATTCTTTTCTCATTCTGACATTGGTAATTTTTTTCACTTTTATTTAGTTAAAAATATTTTTAAGTTTCTCTTGAGATTTTTGATCCATGGGTTATTTAGAATTGTGCTGTTTAATTTTAAAATATTTATGCTATTTTAGCTATTTTTCTGTTTAATTCTAGTTCAATTTTAGTTACAGTACTTTTTTTCCCCTCTATTTTTTCCTTTAAATTTTTTTTTTTACATTAATTCACTATACATCATTACAGCATACAAAATGAATTTTCCATTCAGAATACACTGTATATTGGCTCAATCAAGCACATCAACATGCGTGTTGTCAACAAATAATTTTCCATTTCTTATGTCTTGTGTTTATATAT
>NW_006159504.1:3275199-3279498 GCF_000334495.1 Tupaia belangeri chinensis | reverse complement strand
TGTTCACCCAAAATGGCTAGTTTGCAGGATCCATGAAGCTGTGTCTTGAAGAAGACCTGTTCCCTTTGCCTCTCCACATGAGTTTTGTGTGCTGAAGGCTGAATTATCAGTGGGAAATCTTGATTCCTGTTTCTCCAAAATGGCTAGTTCGCAGGATCCATGAAGCTGTGTCGACATTTCCGTGATTTCCATTGGACTGTCTGTGGATGAAGAGGAGTTATCCTTTTCCCTTGAAAGAGAGGTATTTTCCTGCTTTCCCATATTTCTTGTGGTCCTGCAGTGATTTCCAGTCATCTAGTGGATGGTTGGTTTCTTTCCAAACTTGGAAGTCCAATCATGCGAGTTTTGCGTGCTGGAGGCCGAATTATCAGTGGGAAATCTTCATTTTTCTGTTTCCCCAAAAATGGCTAGATCGCAGGAGCCATGAAGGTGTCTCTTCAAGAAGACCTGTTCCCTTCTGCCTCAGTTACAGTACTTTTTGAGTATGCTTTCCATTGTTTTAAATTTGTTACAGTGTGTTTTAAGTCCCAAAATGTGGTCTATATTAGTGAATATGCTGACTGACTTGAGAGTGTGTGTATTCTGCTGTTGTTTGATGGTGTCTTCCACAAATGTTAATTAGATCAACTGATAAGAGTGTTCAGATAATCTGTATTCTTGTTGATTTTCTATTTTATTTATGCATTACTGACAGAGGGATGTTGAAGTCTTTAACTACAATAGTGGAATTGTCTGTTTCTCCTTTCGGTTCTATCAGTTTTGGCATTATGTGTTTTTTTGTTTGTTTGTTTGTTTCAGAAATTACAGTCTTTATTTTTAAAGTCCACGCTTCACAGTGAAGATAAAAAATGTCTGAAGTCCACCTTTGGATTCTGTTTGGATTCACTCTGACTTAGTTGAGAGAAGTGTTTCTTTGTTTTGCTCACATTCTTTGAAGAGTAACTGGGTATTGACTGTCCAGAGGTAGGGGTTCTGAATATCAATGCTGGGCTCTTGCCTTTGAAGCCAGACATATCATGATTTAAGTTTCCAGAACTCAGTGTCTTTCTCTCTGGTGTCTTCAGGCTGAGTTTACTTGCAGGGGTGACAGGACTGCTCTTCAGTGCTGCTAGAAATCTTCTGCTTTTACCGTGATGTTTGACGGTTCTGTTGCATGTCTTACAAGTAATCAACAATATGCTTTTGGAGTCTTTGTACTTTTTCACAATTTTTGCTTCTTTATTACTGAGGAAGTATTTTCTTGCTTCTTGATTAAGAAGTTTCTGTATTTTCGGTGTTAATTTGGCCTTGGGTTTGAGGCACACTAGAGAATTATCCAGAACCAGTAATGTGTGACGAACTGTAGGTCCAGAGGAGGTAGCAGGCCTGGCCCGAGCAGCTCTCGCGCAGGCCCGGCGCCGCAGCCTCCAGGTAGTGCTTCCGTCTCATGGCCTCCTCGCTAGCAGCTCCACTTTATGTATTTTCATGTTGTTAAATATATGTTTAAGATTGTTATATTTTCAAAGAGAATTTGTCCCACTATTATGCAATGACATTTTTTATTCCTTTAGTTCTGAAATTTTCTTACCTGAAATCCAAATAGCTACTCTTTTTTTCTTAAACAGTATTTTTACATATATCCCTTGTACATCTTTGTGGCGTACAATTTGGTTTTCTTTTCTTTTCTTCCTTTCTTTTTTTTCTTTTTTAAAAGCTTTGCCATAAAGTGCAAGCACTTGTTGGAACAACACAAAGAGAGGGAAAGTGAGAAATCATCCCCCAAGATGGGATGGACATGCTGCAATTCCTTCTACCCCATTCTTCTCTTGGAATTTTGAGCATGCATGAATACACACTCAGCATGATTTTCAAGCTACAGAGTTCAGGACTCAGACTGTCACCATGGGGAAGTCCATCACCTTAACCACCACACCATCTACTGGCCCCCAATATGGTGTTCTAAATCATGCATACAGTGTGTAAAAATCAGGGTAATAACGATATAGACATGCTAATCTTTTTCGACATTAAAAATTATCTCATGTTGTGCACATTGAAAATATAGTTCTAGTAGTTTTGTTTTAAGCACATATTAAATTTCAA
This sequence comes from Tupaia belangeri chinensis, assembly GCF_000334495.1. Lineage (NCBI taxonomy): Eukaryota > Metazoa > Chordata > Mammalia > Scandentia > Tupaiidae > Tupaia > Tupaia belangeri. The sequence goes on along the minus strand of NW_006159504.1, from coordinate 3,277,416 downwards.
TGACATTTTTTACTCTTCTGTGGTATATCACTTCACAACATACTCCATTTACTTACATGCATTCTTGTGAACTCCCACTACCCTTCACCTCCTGTGTAGAACTATGCAATTAAGTCTGTCAGTTTCCACCATAGAGTGCAGATATACAGTGTCTTTTAAGCAGGGACATATGGATATATCTTTTATAGACTGATTTAGTTCACTTAGCATTATATCTTCTAGATTTGTTCATTTGTGTTGAATGACAGGATGTCATAGTTTTTTTTTTTTAATTTTATGGCAGGTAGTATTCCATTGTGGATATATGCCACATTTTCTTAATAATTTATCGGACACTTATGTTGATTCCATATCATAGCTATTGTGAATAATGCTGCAATAAGCATGGATGTGGAAATGTCTCTCCAAGTGATTTCTTGTCCTTTGGGTATATACACCATAGTGGGATATGGTAATTTTATTTCTAGATTTTTAAGGACACTTCATACTGTTTATCACAGTGACTATATTAAATTATATTCCCACCAGTAGTGCAGGATGGTTTCTTTTTCTCCACAACCTTGCTAGCACCTTTTTTTTCTCCTTTTACTTCTCTTTTTCTCCTCCTCTTCCTCTTTCTTCTCTGTCTTCTCCTCCTCCTCCTTTAATTATGGCCATTCTTCTGGGGTTAGGTGATACTACATTGTGGGTTTGATTTGAATTTCCATTATGACAAGAAATGCTGAACATTTTTTCATATGCTTTTTTGTCCATATATATGTCTTCTTTGAAAGTTGTCTATTCAGGTTGGTTGCTCATTTTTTTTGGTTGGATTATTGTTTTTATCTGGAGGGAGAGGGAAAACTGTGCGAGTTCCTTATAGTCTCTGGTTATCAACCTCTTATCAGAATGATAATATACAAATATTTTTTCCATTCTGTGGGTTGTCTCTTTATTCTGTTCTTTCTTGTACAGAAGCTTTTAGCTTGATGCAATCCCGTCAGTGAGTGTGTGTGCGTATTTTTTTTAAATTTATTATTTTATTTTATTTAAATTTATTTATTTACATTCATTCACTATACATCATTACAGCAAACAAAATGAGATTTCCCATCCAGAATACACTGTATATAGGCTCAATGAAGCACATCAACATACGTGTTATTGTCAACAAATAATTTTCCATTTCTTGTTTCCTGTATATTTTGTTATTTTTGCCATCCTTGATTCCGTATCTCTCACCCTCTGTCGTGTCTCACCCTCCTCTCACACTGTCTCTGGTATCCATGGTTGCTTTCTACGTCTTTTCTCCCCATTTTATTTATTCACTAATGAACTTAATTAATCTAAATACTTCCAATAGCAAGCGTGGCTGATATATATATATCTATATCCAAGAACACAAATCTGACTTTAAGCATAAACCTCAGTGAGTAGAATGAACATACTATAAAGTAGCACCTAGCTGGGACTATATAGATTACTGCACTCATCAAATATGCATTTATTTTTAATTTCAAGAAAAATAGTTTTTGTGTGTTTTTTTCTCCTGAAACTTTTTAAAAAAAAATTAATTAAATTACATTCATCCCCTAATCATCGAAACAGCATACAAAAAGTGGATTCCCATCCAGGATATGCTGCATATTGGCTTAATCATGTATATTATCATCAATAATTTTCCATTTCTAGTTTTACACAGACACACACACACACACACACACACACATATTTATTTTTCTTCTTTCACTATCTCTGGTGTCTACAGTTGTCTTAAATTCCTTATCCCCCCACATTTTATTGATCACACAATTTCTTAAATAATCTAACTACTTTCAATAGCAAGTTCAGCTGGTAATTTCAAAATAAGCAGTTTTGAATTGGTAAGGAAATTTACTTAAAACTTAAAGCCTGGAAACAGGTTAGTATTCTGTTCAAATAGTAGGTACATGAACTGATTGGCAGCTGAAGACAGGACAAAACCCTTGAAACCAGGCAATGAAGCCTAGAAGAAAAGCAGCAATTTTTTAAGTCAAAAGTCACAGAATGCTATTTCACCAGTTTAGTCTCATGTACTTAATCTATCTTCTGTTGTGGTTCGATCTTCCCAATTGAATTCTGGGATATAATATTCAACTCCAGACTTGTCCTTACAATTAAGTTGGTCATTTTCTTAGTTTTTTTTTTTGTTTGTTTTTGAGAGGGTTTTTGTATAGGGGGTGTGCACTCGCCAGAAAG
>NW_006159504.1:3271642-3274604 GCF_000334495.1 Tupaia belangeri chinensis | reverse complement strand
CTCGGAGAAGATCTTCTTGGGTTGATTCTATTTGGGGTCCTTTGTATTTCTTGGGACTGGATCTTTGAGTGCCTCTCTAGGTTTGGAAAGCTTTCTCACAGGATTTCATGGAATAGATTATCAATGCCCTTATGAGTCTCTTTGCCTTTTGGGATACCAATTATCTGGATGTTGGGACATTTGATGTTATCTAGTATTTTTCGTATATTATTCTCAAAATTTTGGGGAATTTTCTCAGTCTTTGTGGTGGATTTTTCTAGGCCAGCAATTTTCTCTTCTACATCTGTGATTCTATTTTCTTTATGATCTAGTCTGCTTTTAATACTTTCAAGAGAGAGATTTTGACTTCCTATATAATAGTCTTCATCTCTAATAGTTCTATTTGATTCTTTTGCAAAGTGTGTAATTCCTCTTTTAGATCTTGCAAGAATTTCCTCAGCTCCCGGAACTCGTCAGTTCCTTTTTCCTTTCTCTTCTACAGTTCATTGTCTCTCTTCTCTTCTATCTCTGTTAGCTTTGCCATTATGAATGTTCTAAATTCTTTATCAGACATTTCCATGATTTCCATTGAACTGCCTGTGGATGAAGAGGAGTTATTCTTTTCCCTTGGAGGAGAGGTATTTTCCTGCTTTCCTATATTTCTTGTGGTCCTGTGGTGATTTCTAGTCATCTGAAGCAAAGTGTGTTTCTTCCCAAACTTCAAGTTCAATCTGAGCATCTAGGAGCATGCAGAAGAGGAAACAGAGAAAGAGAAACAACAGCGACATAAACAACCAAGAAACAGAGAAAAAGAGAAGGAAAAAAAACTAAAAAAATGAAATAAAATTATTATTTTTTAAAAAAAGCAAAAATTAGAAAACCACAAGGTGCACTTGTGCACTGCCCAAAATCACTAGTTCTCAGTAACCATGAAGGGATTTTCTAAGGCCTGCTCCCTTGCCTCTCCTGCATTAGGATGGGGAGACAGGATTAATATTAACAAGATAAAAGGAAAGGAGGGGCTGAATGCCAAGAAACTGCTTTACCTTAAAAAAATTTAAAAAGGAAAAATTACAAAAAAATGAGAAGACAGAGACAGAGACAGAGGTAGAGAGAGAACAGACACAGAAACAAGAGGCTTGAAAGTCTTCCTACCATGTGAGTTTGTGGGCTGGAGGCTGAATTATCAGTGGAAAATCTTCATTTCTCCTATTCCCCTGAAATCACTAGTTCTCAGTATAGCCATGAAGGGGGTCTTCTCTGTGTGTAAGTGTATTCTTACCCATTCTTTAGGGGTCTTATTTAATAATTTTTGTTTTCGCTATTCCATTATCTAAATTTTTTTCCACTGCATTTTTCTAAATAGTGTTATACTGTTAGGCTTTATGTTTATGAGTTTAATCTGTCATATTTTAATTTTTGTAAATGATAAAATGTATTCAGTTTTATTCTTCTGCAAGTGGATATCCAGTTTCCCCACTGCCTTTTATTGATGAAACTTTTTCTCCACTGGATTGTCTTATGATATTTGTCAAAAATCACTTGGATTTATTTCTGGATTCTCAAATATATATATATATTTGAAATTTTCAGTAGCTATGTTTGTTATTACCTTTGTTTCCAGCAATCTTGCAAGAAGCAAAAGAGTGACACTGAATTGAGACGAGCGTGTGGTGGGTTGGTGAGGAGCCCAAATTCTGTAGCATCTTTAAAGTAATCTCCATGGTTTTCATTAACCATATGAGAATCGGTGCTTTGCTCTTCAGACTGCTCTTGGGTCTGGGCAGGTGAAGATCTTCCTACTGTAAGTCGGCAGGGATAAAGAGAACTCTCATTCAGGGGACCAGCAGTTAGCGTAATGGCTATGTCGCTGGACTCCCACGCAGTTGACCTCGGCTCGAGTCCTGGTCCTGGTGGCTTAAAACTCACGTGGGGTGCGTGTGCGTGTGTGCCCAAGATCCTGAGAGGAGAATGGAGGAGAAGGGATTGCAGCGTGGCCATCCCCCCTGGCGGGTGATTTCTCGCTTTCTGTCTCTATGTCTCTCTCTTTCTGGCGAGCGCACAGTGACCTAGAGCAAAAACCTCTCCAAAAAAAAAGAGAGAGCTCTCATTCAGCAAGACACATTGAGTCATCTGTGGCAGAAGTAGGCCAGCCTTCCCATAACTGATGGAGAACAGGGATACTTGTAAGGTCACACACATTTCTCTTTACCTCTTGAATAGTACTGCTTCCTGACAAGTTCAGGCTGTACTCCCGCTGGACATCTTGGTGGGTGATGATCAGCATGAAGTTTTGATTTGATGACTCCTGCAGGGCACCAGCATGACTAGATGATGAAGGTGGTGGCACGTCTGGTGGAAGGACATAAAGACGGCTGTTTTTTGGCAAATGTAGTGATTTTAAGACCGTACTGTCTTCTAAGTCTCCAGTCTTCCAGCTTTTTAACAGCATTTTAGATACAGGTATCTGAAGTTCATTTTCTAGATTCTGTTTAATCTCTCCAACAATGCAGTTGTCTTCAGATACCACATCATTTTTGTCTCTGTATTCAACCCTGAAGTCCAGCATCCGAGATTGCCTTTCTACAATCTGCCTGGATGGCATTACAGATTGAAACGCTGAAGAGGAGGGAGTAAGAGCTGGAGTTCAATGACTTACTGAATCAAACGCATGTCCTGGTATGGTCTCACCTCCATATTCACTTTGTAGAATGCCATTTTCCTGGGGTATTACACCATTGATAGCTGCCACTAAGTCCCAATTATTTTGTTCAAGCAATGTAATAGCTTCATCAATGTTTTCAATGAAAGTACATGCCTGAAAATCTGCCAGGATCGTCTCTCGGTCCACGTTGGACGCCATGGCGGCCGCCCAGTGCTGAGGCTCTGGGAGCGAGCGCGCACCTGGAAGGGAGCCCAGGGGCTGGCAGGCGAGCCAGCAGGCGGGGGGGCGCGGGGGGCGGCAGGGTCCCCTGGTCTGCGG
>NW_006159504.1:3265030-3271174 GCF_000334495.1 Tupaia belangeri chinensis | reverse complement strand
GTGGGCTGGCAGGCGAGCCAGCAGGCGGGGCAGCGCGGGAGGCGCTAGGCTCTCATGCTCTCGGTAACCTTCAGGTGCCCTGGCTGCCAGCCTGAGCCCCACGCTGTAGCCACCTGGAGAGGGAGGGAGTCCCTTTGATGTATTTATCTGTTTCTGTGCCAGTGTCATGCTGTTTTGCTTGTTACAGCTTTGTAATATATTTTGAAGTAGTGAGATAGTGACATGTTTCCAGCTTTATTCCTTTTGTTTAGTACTTCTTTGTCAATTTGAGGTCTTTTGTAATTCCAGACAAGTTTTATGACTTTTTAAAATTTATGTGACTAATATTGTTGGTATTTTGCTAGGAATTCATTGAACTTGTAGATCACTTGGGGAGTATGACCATTTTAAGTATGATTCTTCTATTCCATGAGCAAGGAATGTCTTTCCTTTTTTTGTTTAATTTCAATTTGTATTAGTTTTTAAAAATAATTTTCATACTGGAAAGCTTTCATTTCTTTGGTTAGATTTATTCCTAGGATGTGTGTTTGTGTGTGTGTCTATTGTAAATGAAGTAGCTTTATTAATTTCTGTCTCAATCCATTCATTTTCAGTGTACGAAAATGCTACAGATTTTTGTATAATTTTGTGTCCTGCAATTTTATTGAATCTGTTTATCAAATCTAAGAGTTTTTAAGTGAAGTCTTTAGATTTCCCTATGTATATAATCAAGTCATGTTCACATAGGGACAATTAAACCTTTTCTTTTCCAGTTTGGATGGCTTTCATTTCATTCTCTTGTCTGATTGCATTGGTTAGAAATTTGGGTAGTATGTAGAATTGGAGTGCAAAACATGGACGTCCCTGTCTTGATCCAGTTTTGAGTGAAAAAGCTTTCTATTTTCTCCATTAAGTATTATGTTAGCTAGGGGTTTGTCATATGTGAGATTTATTGTGTTAAGAAATGTATCTTCTTCTATCTATTTTGTTGAGAGTCTTAAGCATGAAAGGATCGTATATTTTATCAAATGCTTTTTCTATGTCAATTGATATTATCTTATGATTTTTGTTTTCCCTTCTATCACTGTGAGGCATGACATTTATTGTTCTGTGTATATTGAACCATCCTTGCATCCCTGGGATAAACCCTACTCGATTATGTTGTAAAACTCTTTAAATGTATTGTTATATTTGACTTGCTAGTACCTTATTGAGAATTTTTGCATCTATATTCATCAGGAGTACTGGTCTGAGGCTTTCATTTTATTGTTGTGTCCTTGTCTGCTTTTGGTATCAATGTAATGGTTTGTGTAAAATGAGTTTGAGAGGGATCACTACATTTGAATTCCTGAAATAGTGTGAGGAGAATTGGTGTTAATTCTTCTTTAAACAGTTTGTAAAATTCAGCAGGGAAACCTTCTGAACCTGGGCTTTTCTTCTTGAGAGACCATTATAGAATCAATATTACAATGTCATATTGGTCTATTCAGGATTTCTATGTATTTCTGGTTCAATTTAAGTATATTGTATGTGTTAAAAAAATGTGTCCAAATCTTCCAGGTTTTTTCAGTTTATTGGTGTATAGTCACTTCTAGTAGTCCCTATTTCTGTGGTATCTGCTATAATGTCACATTTTTCTGTTTTTGATTTTATTTGAGCCTTACATTTTTCTTAGTCTAACTAATGCTTTGTAAATTCTGTTTATTTTCTCAAAAGACCAGCTTTTCAAAAAATTTTATATTGCTTTCTTGTTTTTCTATTTCATTTGTTTTTGCTCTATTGTGTTATTTCTTCTATTACAGCTGAAAGTCACTCATTCTTGCTTTGCCTGCTTCTTGAGATATATTATTAGTTTTTAAAATAATTACACATTTAATTTTATTTATTATTTTTAAATTTTTTTAAAATTTGCTATAAGGCACATGCACTCACCAAAAAGAGACAGAGAGAGAGAAAGAAAGAGGGGAAATAAAAAAGCAAGCCACCAGTTCTGGGATGCTAACTGCAGTAGGCCATGTGGGAGTCCAACACCTTAACTACCATGCCACCTGCTGGCCCCTGTTATATTGTTTATATGCCATTTTTATATTTTTTTCTTGTGAAATGTGGTTTCCATGCCTTTTGTTGTGTTTTTGCCTTCTGGGATATTTGTTATGCAGGTATTCAATTGCTTAATAGTATCTCAAATGTCTTGCATGTTATCTTCATTTTTAATGTTTTTTCTTCTTTTTAATGTTTACACTATTTCAAAGGTTGTATATTTCAAGTTCAGAGATTCTCTCTTCTGTATGGTCTAAGCCATTGGTGATGCTCTCTCTAGAGTTTTTTTTATTTACTGTATTGTATTCTTCATCTCCAGAATTTCGGTTTGCTATTTTTTTTCAAAGTTGTCTGTCTTTCTATTGAATTACTCATCTGTGTCATGGATTGTTTTTCTCATCTACTAGAATTGTTTGTCTGTATTTTGCATATTATTGAGTTTCATTATGACCAATATGCTGAAATCAATTTATGTGATTTCTTGAATTTTGCCGTTGTTAATGGAGAGTTGTGGGTTTTTTTTTTTTTTGGAGGAAATATGTATTATTTTTATTTTTCATATTTCTTGCATGTCTGCAGTGATATTTAGGCCTGTATTGGAGTACTCATCTATCCTGTTAAAGGTAGGGGAGATTCCCTCATGCCAACAAGTGTTGTAATGTGGCATGCTTGCCTGAGTTTCAGATCCTAGGTAGGATGTGAGGAGGATCCTCCTCTAGGCAAGGTAGCCAAGTGGAGATAAAAGGTGAAGTAAGTAATTTCCTCTGTCTTGGGCGGGTTGTAATGTAAGACTTGTGACTCAAGAGTGGCTGTTTGTTTAGATTACCATTTACATGCAGTCCTTGGAGATGGAGTATTCAAATATGCCTTAGTGCCTGAATCTATCCAAAGCTGTGGAACTACCCCATCACCCCAGTAAGCAGTTCCCTGCTGGGGGTGAGATAGGATCTTGTAGGTGTGGGAGTGGACTCTGGGAAGGCCTCTGTGGAACTAGCAGGTGCCAGCAGGTTCATGAGGGAAGCTCTGGATGGGCCTCTGCAGTGCTAAATCGAAGAAGCAAATACATGGGAGTGTGGCAGGGGCTCTGCATGTGTCTCTGCGATCCTAGTGGGGCTCTGCATGTGTCTCTGTGATCCTAGTGGGTGTCCTTGATTGCATAAGAGGCTCTGGAGAACCTTCCTGATAGAGCACTATCTTCTCTCTGCCAAGAAGGGGTGATCTCTGGCACCTTCCTCTTGAACAGCTGCTTCTCCTCTTCTTTCATACTCACCATTCATTGAAATCCCAAGAAGGCAACAGAGGGAGCAGGAGATATTTCTGGAATTTTGAGTCTGGGGCATGAGAAGTGTCTGGTTTCTTCAGTCTCTTCTGTGGGAGGTGGGGAGGAACACTCATATATGACATTCTGTTCCTCAAAGCAGTCCTCCTGTTGTGCCGGTTCATCTATGTTTTGGAGTGTATAATGCTGCATGGGCTGGGTGCCAGGATTGTGGCCCTATTTCTCAGTCTAGCTGGGATGCAGTTGCCTAGGGAGCCTGGTGGGGTTTCAGTGGGTTTTCAGCAATGTGAACATTTACAGGTCATTGGACTTTGGTGCAAGTTTCATTTCAGCAGTTGTTCTATTCTTAAAATGGCACAACTCTGTAGCTATTTGGATGCTGTAATTAACCAGGATGAGATCCTTCCCTGGAGTTTTGTAGCCCTGTGGATCTCGGGATCTTAAGGCCTTCCTTTTACTTGACCCGGTGCTGTGTGGAGTGCTGGACTCACAGGCTGCTAGGCGTGCTGTCCATGGTGGTTTCAGAGCCTGCTCAGGTCTCTTGCTCACCCTTTCCCAGCAGAGAGGGCTTTCTGCTGGTTGGTTCAGTCTGCCAATGTCAGCTAGCTGGATGCCTCAGTTTCTCTTCTTTTCTTAGTTTTTTATTCTATCATGAATTTCCACATTTAAGAAAACTTACAAGTATTTCCTTGGTGATTTCAAGTGTTCTTCCTTAGAAATTCCAGCTGAAGTGTGTCTGGGAAATGGTTATTTTACATCTTGATTTCAGAGGAGGTGAGTATTGGGTGATTCTCATTGGTACTCATGATCTAATTTTCCCAGCTTTATTTTTTTAAAATTTTTGCTGGCATGGTATGTCTTTCTTCATCCTTTTGTTTTTATCCTAAGTCTATATTTAAAGTGTACTTTTTGTATCTTACAGTTGAATCTTTTTTATTTTATTTGTATCTTTCAAGGTTTTTGCCATAGAATGCATGCACTAGTCAGAGAGGGACAGTGAGAGAGAAAGTGAGAAATCATCCCCCAGAGGCGATGGTCACACTGCAATCCCTCCCCCATCCTCCTCTGGGGATTTTGGGCACACACACATCTGGCATGATTTTTAAGCCACTGGGTCTGGGACTTGAACTATGATTGGTCATGTGCGAGTCCAGTGCTGTAAGTACTATATCACCTGCTGGCCCCAAGTCTTGTTTTCTTTAATCCACTTTGACAATCTATGTCTTGTAACTAATAATTTAACTAATGGTTGACTATTCGCATTTAAAATAATTATTTATATAGTTGAATATATATTTTCTACTTACTGCATGTTTCCCCCCCAACTCTCTTCATCTTCTTTGAATTAAATTAATCATTTTATGACTCAATTTCACCTCTTTTCTTAATGCATCAGTTATATCTCTTTAAAATTTATTGTTTTTCAATTGTTCCTGTGGAGTTTATATATATTTTTAACTAATCTGAGTCTACCTTTAGTAATATTATACAGTTATATATGGCATGTATGTTAATAATAACAAATTATTCTCAATTCCTTCCTCTTGTTCTTGTGACATTCATTTCTTTCTCTTATTTACTTATCCATATGCTATAATAATATAATACATCAATGCTGTCATTACTTTAAACAAGCAGTTATCTGTTTGATTAATGAAAAATAATAAAAATAGTGCACAATCTGTAGAGTGCTGCTATTCAAGGCTGGGCCCATATGGGAGGCTTAACCAACATGGGATCCTAGACCAACCCAAACAGCTGGGTGTGGTGACCTGTGCCTGCAATCAAAGCTAACAGGAGGCGGGGCAGAGGATCTCACGGGCAAGACCCTGTCAAAATATATCCCTCTCTCTCTGTTTCCATCTCTTTCTCTCTCCATCCACCTCTTTTCTTTCTCTTTTATATTAAGAAGAGAATAATAAATACAAAGGTTTTATTTTAATTAAATTTATCCCTTCTCTAATTCTCTTCTGTCCATTATATAGATTCAAATTTCAGATTCACGTAATTTTCTTTCTCTCTGAGGAACATTTTAAAAACATTTCTTGCAGAGTGAGAAGAAGATTCCTCATGGCTCCTGCAAACTAGTTATTTCAGGGCACATGAGAAATGAAGATTTTCTATGGATAATTCAGCCTCCAGAAAACAAGCTAGTGTCACTGAACTTCAAGAATTAAAAAGAAACACACCACCCATCAGATGACAAGAAATCACTGCAGGACCACAAGAAATATGGGAAAGGAGGAAAATACCTTTCCTCCAAGGGAAAAGAATAACTCCTCTTCATCCACAAGCAGTTCAATGCAAATCATGGAAATGTATGATAAAGAATTTAGAGTATTCATAATGGCGAAGCTAACTGAGTTGGAAGAGAGGAGAGACAACGAACTGCTAAAGAGAAAGGAGAAAGAAGTTGACGAGTTCCAGGAGGTGAGGAAATTCTTGCAAGATCTAAAAGAGGAATTACACACTTTACAAAAGAGGCAAACGGAACTGTTAGAAATGAAGTCTATAATACAGGAAGTCAAAATCTCCCTTGAAAGTATTAAAAGCAGACTAGATCATAAAGAAAATAGAATCTCAGATGTAGAAGAGAAAATTGTTGGCCTAGAAAAATCCACCACGAATACTGAGAAAATGGCCCAAAAATTTGAGAATAATATACGAGAAGTACTAGATGCCATCAAACGTCCAAACATCCAGATAATTGGCATTCCAGAAGGTGAAGAGACCCACAAGGGCATTGATAATCTATTCCATGAAATCCTACAAGAAAACTTTTCAAACCTAGAGAGGCATTCAAAGATCCAGTCCCAAGAAATACAAAGGACCCCAAATAGAATCAA
>NW_006159504.1:3260736-3264420 GCF_000334495.1 Tupaia belangeri chinensis | reverse complement strand
AAATTAAGTTACAATAAAAAAAAGAAAGTTTCAGAAAAAAATATCTATTCAATGACTGCAATAAGATATATAGCTCCAGCTAGGTGCTACTTTATAGGATGCCTAAAGTTAGACTAGTGTTCATGGAAATGTATATATCAGCTGTGTTTGCTATGAAAGTATTTATATTAATTAAGATCTTCAGTAATTCAATAAAATACGGGGGGGAAACAGTATAGAAAGTAAACATAGATACCAGAGACAGTGTGGGAAGAGAGTGGGAGATGGCAGAGGGTAAGAGATAGGGAATCAAGGATGGGGGAAAAAAAGCAAAACATACAGGAAATAAGAAATGGAAAATTATTTGTTGACAATAACATGTATGTTGATGTGCTTGATTGAGACAATATACAGTGTACTCTGGATGGAAAATCTCATTTTGTATGCTGTAATGATGTACAGTGAATGAACATAAATAAATAAATAAAAAAAAATTCTTGCAGAGTGGGTCTACTGGTGATGAATTCTTTCAGTTTTAGGTTTTTGTTTGTTTTAGAAAGTCTTTATTTCTCCTTTACTTTTGAGGGATGATTTTGAGGTATGTAGAGTTCTAGGTTGGTAATTTTTTCCTTTGATGGCCAAATATTTCACTTACATGCTTGTCCGTCTTGTAGTTTCTGATGAGAAGTCCTATGAAATTAGTATCCTTGCTTCTATGTAAATTGTTCTTATCCTTTGGTGTTTGTAAAGATTTTCTTTTAGTCTTTGATCAATTTTCACAGTTTGGGTATTAGAAGTTGGAGGTGAGTGAAGAGGGGGAATATCTATCCTTCAAGTGGGATAAGATGTCATAGATGGCAAACCTTTGTCTGTGGAGGCTCTTCGCTTATTTCACAATGATTACTTTTCCCCAGAGCCGGGAGGCAATGTTGTATTATAATATTATAAGTGAGTATTATTAGCATGTGTGTACACATGTGCTTGGTATTTATACTATTGTTCTCTCAGCTTCCTGAACCTTTGACGTTTGGTATCTCCACTAATTTTGGAAAGTTATCAACCATAATGCCTTCAAATATTTCTTCAGCTCCCATTTCTCTTCTTTTACCTGCTGTTATTCTAATGATTATACAATACACTTTTTGAAATATAATTCTTGGAAGTTCTGTTCTGCTTTTTGTTCTGTGTTTTCATTTTTTTTTTAAATTCTATTTTTCATTTATGCTGTTTCTATGGTTATGGTGTTTTTGATTTCTAGCATTTCCTTTTGATTTTTTTCCCTTAGTTTCCATCTCTGTTTTCATTACCCGTCTGTTTGTACACATTATTTACCTTTCCTACTGGAGTCTTAACGTATGAATCATAATTATTTTAACTTCCCTGTCTGCCTATCTGTGTCATATTAGAGTCTGGTTCTGACTATCCTGTTCTCTCTTCAGGCTGCGCTTTTTCTTGCTTTTGGCTTGCCTTGTAAGTTTTTGGTTGAAGAGAAAATATGTTTTCTGGACGATAGGTAGTGGAGTAAACAGGCCTTTGGTGTAAGAATTTCTGTTAATCTGGCTAGAAGTTCAGTTGTATTTAGTGTTTTTTTGTAGGTGGAAGTGCCAGAGGCTTCAAATTCCTCTAGGGTCCTTATTTTTGTCTTTGGGTTTCCATAAGTGTTTATTTCCAGAGAAAGTCTGTAGCTTGCAGCTTTTTCAGCTGTGATTTACTGTTATTGTACTAGAACTTTGTTGGAATTGAGGTAAGGAGTAGGGTGAGGTTTCACATTCTGTTATCTTCTAATTAAAGTTCGGGCTTCTAGTGGGTCTGTTTCTCAGAGCTGTAACCTTCCTATTGTCCAAATGTGTGGCTTCTGTCCCACCCACCCTGCTCCTGCCTAGCTTCCGCGCCCTCATTCTGCTTCTGTGAGCCCTTGTTCTATCTTGGCATGTTTCCCCCTAGGTGAAACGGTAGGGCCAGAGGCGACTCAAGGAGAGCATTTATCTTTTAGCTCAAAACATAAGGCATGGAATCCTTCGCCAGATTGTAAGCTTTTGTCAGGGGAGGCTCTCTGTTTATTTCACAATGATTACTTTCCCCCAGAGCCAGAAATTTTCCTCGGGATTTCATGAGAACATGTTGAGATTCCTAGAAATAAAGCCCCATAAGAAGCTTCCCAAGACTTCGACCATTAGAGAGATTTTTTATGCTCCTACTAATTCATACTTGGTCTCCACAGATTTGTTAAAGTCACCATTTCAGAATTCCTACCAGTTTATAGAGTCCAGTGGTTTCTGTTCCAGGTACACAGATCAAGGCTGTGTCTTTCTGAATGAACCCGTTTTCCACATTTTGAGGTTAGTGGTCTTTCCTATAACCTCAGTTATCTAACAGGTTGAAGAAAAGTGATTTATTTTCCCTTTGTCAAGATTTTTGTTGTTGTAAGGATGAAAGTGATGACTTTTTTTTTTTTTTTTGAGGTTTTCGCTATAGGGCATGTGAGCTCGCCAGATAGACAGAGACATAGAGACAGAAAGCGAGAAATCACCCCCCAGGGGGGATGGTCACGCCGCAATCCCTTCTCCTCCATTCTCCTCTCGGGATCTTGGGCATGCACGCACACGCACCCGGCGTGAATTTTAAGCCACCGGGTCCGGGATGTGAACCGAGGTCGACTACGTGGGAGTCCAGCGACATAGCCATTACGCTAACTGCTGGTTCCCGAAAGTGATGACTTTTAAGCTCTACATGTCGGGGATGAAACTGGAAGTCTGGTTTTGCTACCTTATAGTATGTCCTGCCTGGCTATGTCCTAACACCTTTTTTAGAATATTATGTACTTACCATTCATTTTCTTAGATTTGTGGCTTTAGTCAACATTTTAAGGTATCAACAATATCCTCTTGACAACCTATAACATACTGTATAACTGCATACCCAGTACACATTACTTGGCCAAGTGACTGATAGAGAATAGACATTCAGATATATGTTAGAAAGGAAGAAAGAGAGAAAGAGAGGGGAATTAGAAGAGAAAACACAAGGAAGAATGGGAGAAAGCAGGGCCAGCAGGTGGCGTTTTGGTTAAAGCACTGACCTCCCACATGGCTGACCATGGTTCAAGTCCTGGACTCTGCAGCTTAAAAATCTTGCCAAGTGCATGTGCAAGTGAGAGGAGAATGGAGGAGAAGGATGTGGCATGGCCACCCCCCTGCCAAGTGGGTGATTTCTCACTTCCCTCTCTCTGTCTGTTTCTGGTGAGCTCATGTGCCCTATGACAAAAACCTAAAAAGCAAAGAACAACTGAAAGAAATAAAGAAACCATAAGGGGAAAGAGATGAAATTTAAAATTTATTCAAAAGCATATCAACATAAATAAATCAACAAAAAGTATACTGATTAACCGTATAACAGAAATTCAAAATAGGGCATTATCTTTTCTCTTTTTAGAAAACATACTAAAAATTGGAGTTAGGTAAACCCTTTCATTACAAAGAATTAAAAGAAGGCTTAGTCATTAAAAGTCCATAGCTTTAAACAATTCTGCTTCCTACAGAGAAATATCAAAATACACAATTATTGGAGGTAAAGTGAACATAAATGAGAATAAGGGAATTTCAAGTCGTACCAGGCACATGACCACAAACTAAAAGTTTGAGGTCAAAGTTTAGATAGGCCGCGCCCCCCGCCGGAGGACGGCCCGGGGCTCCCGCCCCGGCGTGC
>NW_006159504.1:3239004-3259522 GCF_000334495.1 Tupaia belangeri chinensis | reverse complement strand
AAAAGGGGGGGGAAGGTGGGACATAGCAGAGGGTGGGGGATGGGGGATCAGGGATGGCAAGACAAAGGGCAAGGTATGCAGGACGTAAGAATTGGAAAATTATTTGCTGAGAACATATATGTGGATGTACTTGATTGAGACAATGCACAGTGTATTTTGGATGGAAAATTCATTTGTGTGTTGTGATGGTGTAAAGTGAATTAATAAATAAAATAAAAGAAAATAAATATAAAAAAAAAAGTTTAGATAGAGGACATAATAGAACTGGCATCTACTGAACGTCAGTATGTGTCGAGCCCTGGATTAGGCATCTCAGAACTGTCTGCTCATTTAATCTTCATATAATTACAGGAGAAATTGGTCATATGAGAAATTGCAGCCATTTACAGATGTGGTGGAAAGAGTTTCAGAAAGTTCAAATCACTTGACCTAAGTTGCATAGCTAAACTGCCTTTAACCCACATCTGTGACTCAAGAGAACCTCTGGCCAAGATTACTAATGGCTGATTTTCCAGTCTTATTTTATTTTATTTGTTTAAGGTTTTTGCCATAGGGTGCATGTGCTCATGGGAGAGAGATACAGAGAGATAAAGAGAGAGTAAGTGAGAAATCACTCTGCAGGGCTGTAGGGAGGAGGGTCCCTTCTCTTCCATTCTCTCTGTATTTTGGGCATGCATGCATGTGTGCTGGTGTGATTTTCAAGTTGCTGGTCTGGGTCACAAACCACATGGTAGTTGGTTATATGAGAATCCAGCACATTAATCACCATGCTACCTGCTGGCTTCAGTGTTTTCTTACCCTTATGAAATCTCCACAGTTACTAGACAGAGTCATGACTGCTGTAACACATACTATTGTATAATTGCTAGGTTCTCCTGCATTTGACTAACAGTATTTGACGGGAATGTGTGGCAGCTGCTAGACATATTCATAAAAGGCACATGGGTGCCTACTTTCCTTCTCTGTCGATTTGTTTCTGCATCTGCTGCTGGAATATGGCTGTAGTGGCTGCCATCTTGACTGTGATGATGTGGCCTCACTCGTGGGATGGCAGAGAGAGGAGCTATCAGTAACCGGGGTCCTGGAACTTCAGAGTGTAGAACTAACACAGAAGAAATGGCTTGTCTTCCTCTGGACTTTCACTGAACAATAGCACACTTTCATAGTTCTTAAATTCACTGTTACTTAGCGTCTCTGTTACAGCCAAACCTAATGTAAACACTTCTAGAGCTCAGCATTTTGTAGGAAGTGCTGCACATGACAAAAATGGAGCATGCAGCATGACTAAGTTCAAGTTCCTGGGTGGGAGGTAGTACGTGTTTGGAATCTTACTGGCTGGATAGCTGGCAATACTTGTTTGGCAGGGACAACATCTGCTTCAAAAGCTTGACCTACTGCATGTGATTGTGGCATGAAGGGAAAAGGTAAGATGGGTTTAGAATTTCGCTGTAGCTTGGCTGTTCTGCTTTGAGAAGTGTTTCACATTGCTGAGCTCAGGCTGGAGAATGTCCTATGCAAGGGGAAACAGAAGGGAATCCAACTCTGCTCCAAGTGGCTTTCTACCCAGAGGCCTTGGAGGACTGAAACCACCAATACTCTCTGTGCCTGATGGGAAGCCTTGAGGATGTGGACCCCAGACAATGGCCTTTTGGGGAAGAAGGCTATAGTCCTAAGCCTTTGTCCAGCACTTGCCATTAAGAATTGTCTGCCAGGGGCCAGCAGATAGTGTAATGGTTATGTCACTGGACTCCCACATTGTCAGCCACAGTTCAAGTCCTGGACCTGGTGACTTGAAACTTATGCCAGGTGCATTGCCTATATGCCCAAAATCCGAAGAGGAGACTGGAGGAGAAGGGATTGTGGCATGGCTATCACTCCTGAGGGCTGATTTCTCTCTTTCTGTCTCTCTGTCTCTCTGGTGAGTGCATGCGACCTATAGCAAAAATCTCTCTCTAAAAAAAAGAGAAAAAATTGTCTGACAGGGGGCTGGGAGGTGGCATGGTGGTTAAGGTGCTGGACACCCATATGACTGACTGTGGTTTGAGTGCTGGACCTGGCAGTTTGCTTTCTCGCTTTTCCTCTCTCTCGTCAAACTGAAAAATAATAAATAAAATAATACATTTTTTTTAAGAGAAATTTTTGCTATAGGGCGTGTGCACTCACTGGAGACACAGAGAGAGACAGAGAGACAGAAAGCTAGAAATTATCCTCCAAGGGAGATGTCCTTGCTGCAATCCCTTCTCTAGTCTCCTTTCAGGATTTTGGGCACACATGCACATGTACCCGGCATAAGTTTTAAGCTGCTGGGTCTGGGACTCAAAAAGCTGTCGACTACTTGGGAGTCCAGTGATGTAATCACTATGCCATTTGTTGGTCCCAAATAAAATAGTTCTTGAAAGAAATAATGGCTGGATGTCAGCTCCAGCACTGTGGGAAACATCCGATGACAGCGATGGCCTTTTCCCTCACCCTTAGATGGTCCCAGGCAAGTTTCCACTAAGCTGAGAAATAGAATCAGGCAGGGTCAGAGCACAGGTGCCAGTGGCAGTGCCAGTTCAGGCTTTTATCTAGACAGGATCTTTGGCAATGGTTTAAATGCCCAGTGAGTTGGGTGAAATAAATGCACCAGAGTAATCAGAAGAACTATAAGGCCAAACCAGAGACAAGGTTTGAAACAGTCTGTAATTCTTCATACCCCTAGTCTGAGACAGCGTAACCTGTGCAGAGCTGAAGAAGGAGGTGTCTGCCAAACTCACCTCAGCTCTGGTCTTGGCAAATACTAAACAACAAAGAAGCCCCTGGGTCTGTGCAGGGCAGGGGACAAGAGGGCATCTCAAGACGTAGAGCTAGGCAGAGCAGCCTGAGAAAGAGAGCGCTCGTCATGCCTACCCACCGAGACTCTGTCACAGTGGACTGTCTCTGGTTCTCCTCTGTCCCCTTCCTGTTTTTGAATGCAAGGTTCTCTTTTCCATTTTTTTTTTGTCCCTTCTCTTTTCTTTCTAATCAAGGCTATCCTGCTTCTCAAACACCGCTGAATACTGAGTGTGTTGGAGATAAACGCCTTACCTTTTACTTTCTTGATTATCTGGCCATGAAAAGCCATATCGGTATCTGATGGATGGTGCTGTCCCAACACCATAGATAGAGTCTGGACTTTACGTGGGAAAGGGAAGAGCTCTGAGGCAGACGCAATCCCTGTGCCCCATCTCATAAGAAACGTTGTGGGGTCAGCAGGTAAAATGGTTAAGAAAATAGAGGAGAAGGGATTGTGGGGTGGCCATGCCCCTTGGGGAGTGATTTCTCTTTCCTTCTCACTGTCTCTCTGTCTCTCTCTGGCGAGTGTACATGTCCTATGGCAAAAACTAGAAAAAGAAAAAAAGAAGAAAAGGAAAGAAAAGGTTGTATAAATATTTGGGGAAGATTGTGGCAGAAACTGTAAGTCGACAGCATCTATCCTTAATTTATTCCACAGTAATAGAACCCCTAACCTTTAGCTGACTCACAGGGATGCAAAATAAAGACCATTCTTCTCAGCATTCTTTACAGACCTGTTCAGTCATGTGACTAATTCTGGCCAATGTCTATGGGTTGTCCTGGAGGAGCGGCAGGAGGATGGGGCGCCTCCTTCCATCTGGATGCTCACAGGCAGCCGTGGGAGCCTACTAGCTGTAGACTCGTAGACTGTGCTCCTCTGTGGTGCTCACACGGACAGAGCATGGGCCTCTGATGATGCAGGAGCATCCTCCCAGCCCTCCACGGCTCCTTCCAGACTTCTTAAACATCAGAGAGAAATACGCTTTTACTTCCCTGAAGCCCCTGTTGTTCTGGGACTTCCAGTTATCCCAGCTTATTAACAGAATGAGGAAACCTTGTTGAGGAAGACTGGCCATGAAAATATTGCAGCAGCAGTGGGGATGATGAGGGAAACATGCCCGTCATGGCTGGGAGCTGGAGTAGATGGGACCTGACTACTAATTGGATTGGAAGGTGAGAGAGAAAGAAAGAGCAAAATAGAGTGTGGAGAGTTCATAAGAAAATAGGTAATCAAGGGTTACTAAAGGGGGCCCAAGATGAGACTTCTTTCTCTCTCTCTCTCTCTCTCTCTCTGTTTTTGGAGAGGTTTTTGCTATAGGGCATGTGCACAAGGCAGACAGAGAGAGATAGACAGAAAGTGAGAAATCACCCCCCAGTGGGGGGGATGGCCACGCCGCAATCCCTTCTCCTTTCTCCTCTTGGGATCTTGGGCATGCATGCACATGCGCCTGGCATGAGTTTAAGCTACCGGGTCCGGGACTCGAACCACAATTGACTACATGGG
Source organism: Tupaia belangeri chinensis (assembly GCF_000334495.1). NCBI lineage: Eukaryota > Metazoa > Chordata > Mammalia > Scandentia > Tupaiidae > Tupaia > Tupaia belangeri. The sequence continues at coordinate 3,255,204 of NW_006159504.1, read as the reverse complement.
AGTCCAGCAACATAGCCATTACGCCAACTGCTGGTCCCCCAAGATGAGCCTTACCTAAGGAAATAACTTGCTCAGGTTAATGAAGACCCAGGATAAAGCCCTGGACTCGCTTCTAGTGCTACTTCTTGCAATTGCCTGCAGCTGATAAACCCCCTAAATTCCTGAGAAATGACCAGCCCCCCTCCCCCAGACCTGTGCTTTCTTACCCTCCCTATAGGATTGATATCATAAAAAGAGACCCTCCTGGGGCTAGCAGATGGCATAGTGGTTATGTTGTTGAACTCCCACAATGGCCAACTGTGGTTCAAGTCCCAGACCCAGTGGCTTGAAAATCATGCCAGACACATGTGTGTGTATGCCCAAGATTCCAGGAGGAGAAGAAGAGATTGTGGTGTAGCCAGCCCCCTGGGAGGTGATTTATCACTTTCCTGTTCTTTCTCTCTACCCAGTGAGTGTATGTGCCCAAAGGCAAACCACCCCCCCCCCCCAAAAAAAAAAAAAACTAGGACTCTCCTAGGACCAGTAGGTGGTGTGGCGATTAAGGAGCCAGACTCCCACAAGGCCAACCATGGTTTTAGTCCCAGACATGAAGACTTGAAAATCACACTGGATACCTCTGTGTGTGCCCAGGATACTGAGAAAGGAGAATGGAGGATAAGGGATTGGAGTAGGGCCATCCCTCCTGAGGGATAATTACTCATTTTCCCTCTCTTTGTCTCTCTCTGGCAAGCACACAGGCCCTATGGCAAAAACCTAAAGAACATAGAGACGCTCCCTGTCACATGGCACGAACCTGCTCAGGTCTTGCTCCAGGCACTTTTGCCCAAACTCTAATAAAGCTCATGCTGACCTTGCTGTCTCTGGTAAATTCTCTTCCCACCCATGCACCAGCCCCACACACACTGCATGAAGCATTACACTTGGGCTCGTTGGGGGAGCAATGCACATGGTTAAGTCCATGGAGGGCAGGTGGTGGCCTAGTGTAATGCTACTGGACCCACACGAGAACGATCCTGTGTTTGAGTCTTAGGACTTCCTGGGGCACAGTGGGAGCACACATGTCCATGGGCCAGGCCAGCCAAAACTGGGAGTGGATTTCAGCATGAAAATCCTATTGGGAGTGGGACCAGCAATTAGCATAATGGCTATGTCACTGGACTCTCATGTAGTCGACCGGGGTTCGAGTCCTGGACCCAGTGGCTTAAAACTCACACCAGGCACGTGTACGTGTGTGTTCAAGATCCCGAGAGGAGAATGGAGGAGAAGGGATTGCAGCGTGGCCATCCCCCCTGGGGGGTGATTTCTCGCTTTCTCTCTGTCTCTGTCTGTCTGGCGAGCGCATGCCCTACAGTGAAAACCTCTCAAAAAAACAAAAAACAAAAACCAAAAATACCTCTTGGGAGTGCCTGTCTCTATGTCTCTCTTTCTCTCAAGGAAGAAATAAATAAACTTAAAAATAATAGAGTCTGCAGCAGAATCTATGAAGTGAGAAGTCCAAAGATAGAAGCTTGTGGAATGCTCATTGTTGAGGGATGAGCAGTGGAGAAGGCCAGTGGGCAGCAGTGCCTCCAGGCCCAAAGTCTGGGAAATCAATAGTGTCAGTCATGAGGGGTAAACCCAGCGAGAAAGAAATCCCTGGAGGTCTTTCCATAAACGCCTCTTTGGAAAAGGAAGCCAGACAGCTTAGAAGCCATGCCAAGTAAAGAGAGGGCCAAATTACTCTCCCTGTATCTTTTTCCCCTCCTTTGGCACTGTTACATTTTAAATTCCCACAGGCCAGGGTAGCCTTGGTCTCCAGGCCTGGCACTGCCGCCCTCTCAGATGCTCAGGAGGGACTCAGCAAGACGGATCCCAGACGTGGCGGTGGGGATGGGAGATCTGGGCTGGGGGTCGGGCTCGGCAGCCGACCTCGGCCCAGGTGGCCTCATAGTCGGGGTACTCGGCTTGATCTTCTCAGTGTAGACAGCGGGCTGGGCCCGGCCGGCTGCGCCCTTGTACCCGCACATGAGCTTCTTGCTCTGCGGGCCTGGCCCCAGAGGACGGCGCCGAGTGGACTCGAATCAGCACGTCGTACTTGAAGACCCGTCAGAGTCGCTGTCCACATCAAGCGTTTGAGTGAGGTCCGGCGGCGCCATGTTCCTCGGAGAGCGCTGGCCCCTGTGTGTTCTAGGCTGTGTCTTTTATTTATTTATTTATTTATTTATTTATTTATTTATTTATTTAATTTTATATTTATTTATTTATTTATTTATTTATTTATTTATTTATTTATTTATTTATTTATTTATTTATTTATTTATTTAATTTTATTTTTATTTTTTATTATCATCATAATCTTCTTTATATTACATTGGATTACATATAACTTTACAGTGTATTACATTGCTTTTTCAAAAGGGAATGCCATGCATGTCAGTCAATACAGAGAGACATTAATCTCCCCACTTCAACATTCAATATCTTTTCTATGTTTTCCCCAATTATTATTATTATTATTATTATTCTAGTTATTTTTTTAAAACAGTCAATCGCTATTTCTCATTTTGCTTGTAAAAAGACTTTACCCATCATCAAATACTTCTCAGACCAATCCAGTTGAGAATACTATACATGTCATCATCAACAGGTAATAAGCCATATCTGTTTCTCACTAACGTCCTGCCTCTCTATTGTTCTCTTGCTATCTTTCTCTATCCTCTTCTCTTCACCTCCCCCATTCCACACTGTCCTACTCTCATTAAGTACCTTCACTGCTTTTATGTCCTCCAATTTTTTGCTCTCTACCATAGAGTGTGGATAGTCAGTATATATTGAGTGGATACTTACAATATCTTTCTTTCATAGCCTGGCTTACTTCACTCAGCAATAGATCCTTAAATGGCATTACTAATGAACAGGAGAGGCTGCTGCTGTAATGGGGCAGGCTTTTGTAAAGTCTGTTTAATTTAATTTTAAAGTTTTAGAGTCTTTAGTGTGTTTGTAGTTTGCTAGAAATCAGCTCTTGGTGAGGTGGAGACAGGGGGAGAGAACCACTGACGAAGAGGGGCCTCTGGCCGCGGGACCAGCCTGAGCAAGGCAGCTGTCAACCAGGTGGAGAAGGACGGCAGGTGGGGGCAGAAATTGATGACTTTAGAGATCTTGGTTTGGGAAGCTGAATGGTGTATGCTTTTTAGCTCCAATTTATTTTTCCTTTATTTCCTTTCTTAAAAAGTTTTTTTTTTTCTTTTCTTTCATGAGAAAGAGAGAAAGACAGGCACTTTTCTCCTTTAAGAGGCTTTATTTATTTTCTTTATTTTTTGCCGTAGGGCATGTGTGCTCTCTGGAGAGAGAGAGACAGAGACAGCAAGAGGGAAAGTGAGAAATCACCCCCTGGGAGGATGCCCACGCCACAATCCTTTCTCCTCCATTCTCCTCCCAGGACACTAATGCAAATGCACTGAGCATGATTTTCAAGCGATTGGGTCTGGGACTTGAACTGCAGTTGTCTATGTGGGAGTGATATAACTGGTATGTCATCTGCTGACCCCCAGGCCCCCTAAATAAGGTCTCATTCTGTAGTCCTCCTCAACTCTTTCCAGTCAGGATTGTGGACACAAGTGTGTGCACCTTGAGTGTACAGGCTGACCTAGGAATTGAACCCTGATTTTCCATATGGCTTACAGCATTGCAGAGCTTTATACTACTACTGCTGTACCACTGTGACTGGGCCTAGCTTCAATTTTCTTGGAGAAGTGGGGGAGAATGATACCCTTGAGAGAGTAGGTGATGGTACTGTGGTGGGCTTAAGAAGAAAGAAGGTCTGAAAGGCTATCCTGAGGACCAGGAGTAGGAGCCAAGCAGAGACACACAAAAGAGGGTAACAGGACTATCAGCTTTGCATTATAGAGCCAGTGTGATTACAGAAGTAGCCTTTGTAAAACTCAATAATGAAGACAACTGTGATGTACCCTAATGAAGTCTTAGGCACGGACACAATAACTAATGACACCAAGAAGAGCTGTCATGTGCCACGTCTACCCTCGCTGCTCAGTCAGTGCTGGTGCACAGTAAGGATGTCCAGGGCATGTGCTCTGCATGGGCACTGGGCCCTTTTCCACTCAACCCTCACAAGCTGCCAAGGGATGAGCATCAGCGGCTGCTGCATTTGGTTTGGTTTCCAATATGGTAGCAAGGTTATGGAAAAAACTCAAGCAAAACCAGAATGTGGACCAGAGGCCCTCCTTCATGCCCCAGTTGTGCACTGCTTAATGACAGTAAAGGGAATTGGTTCAGCAACTGGAAGAGAAGAGAGCCGTGGATGGTTGGAGAAGCCCAAGGTCACTGGTCTAGAAACACTGAGGATGCCTAGATGACCACCTATCTTACCTCAGTTTTATTTGGTGGCCCAAATTCTTGGCCATGTTTTTCTCAAGTGCTGACTCTCAGAGGTTGGAATTTATTTTTTTTCAAATATCCCTGAGTTACTTTGCATCTAAGATTCTAAATGACTGCACTGCTGAACTGTGACCGTCTTGTGACCATTAGGATCTAAGGGGCATAGAGTTAATGAGTGATCAGATTTCCCTTTCTATCTTGGCATCAGTTAGATATTGAATGTTGGGGTTCCCCACATTCATATGTTTAATCCCCAATCTCAAACAGGATGGTATTAGGAGGTAGGGGCTTTGGAAGGTAATTAAAGCTAGATGAGGTAGTGAAGGTAGGACCCCCACGATGGAATTAGTGTTCTTATAAGAAGATCTCTCTCTCTCTCTCTCTCAGACTCTATGCACCCTGAGGAAAGGCCATATGAGGACACAGCAAGAAGCTGGCTGCAACCTAAGAAGAAAGCCCTCCCCAAAAGGATGAAGTACCTGGTACCTTGATCTTTAATTTACAGCTTCCAAGACTGTGAGAAATAACTGTGTTGTTTGAGCTACTCAGGCTGTGGTATTTTGTTTGATAGCCTAAGCTGACTAAGTCAGTGTTGTAATATAAAATCACACACACACACACACACACACACACACACACACATACACACAAGAGTATGGTCACATAAATTTTTACCCAACTAAACTTTCTGATAGTGAGGCTCCTCCTCAGTGTTTAGTGGCACAGGGAGTTCTGGGTGTTGGGTGCATCCTAGATGGTAGGGCCTAGCCTGTTCAGTGGCCCTCCATTCCTTCAGGTGTGCTTAGGTATTGGGCTCTTGATCATGGCCTAAGTAAGATGAAATTTCAGAAGGAAACAGGTAGGAAGCATGCTCCCAGGCACTTTAACTCACCTTGTTACTTATGACCCCTCAGAACCCTCCGATTTACATGTGGTCTCTTCTCATTGGAGCATCACAAGTAAATCTGAATTCATTTAGACAATTTTATGGGTTTTGTGAAACCACAATGGAATCTCAGGCCTTTGTTGTAGTCCAGCCAAGATACACTCCAATTAGAAATAACTGCTGTTGGGACCAGCAGTTAGTGTAATGGCTATGTCGCTGGACTCCCATGTAGTCGACCGCAGTTCGAGTCCCAGACCCGGTGGCTTAAACTCACTCTGGGCGCGTGTGCATGCGTGCCCAAGATCCAGAGAGGAGAATGGAGGAGAAGGGATTGTGGCGTCACCATCCCCCCTGGGGGGTGATTTCTCACTTTCTGTCTCTCTGTCTCTCTCTCTCTGTCTGTCTGGCGAGCACACGCGCCCTATAGCAAAAACTTCTCCAGAAAAAGAAAAAAAAAAAGAAAACTGCTGTTAATGCTGTTAAAATGTGGTGGGTTCCCACTGTGCCTCCCAGACCTATGTTCTGCTAAATCCCCCAGGAGTCTCTTCTTTCTTCTTCCACTAAAGAGGTGGGCCCCCAGAATACACACTTTTGGAACTGTAATATCCAAACAATATTATGCTCTTTCTTAATTAACCTTGATAGCCACAGATTTGGAACATCGGCTGCTTCGTCTAAGAGGGCCTTTTGATCCTTTCGTTGTAAATTTACAGTGAGAGGATGTTACTCTGAAATAAAATGCCTTTTATTCTTTGGAACATACCAATTTTTTTTTTAATTCTTTGAGTAATGATGTGGTATCCTTGTTTAAGAAAACATTTATAAAGTACTTAGCTTGGTATCAGGCACAAATATGTAGTTACCATTGTTACTATCATAAAAATGGCTTTATTATTTTTCAAAAAGCCTTTCTGAATGGAAAGGAAATACAGGAACCGAATTGTCCGGGTTGTGCTGGCCACTCCACATAAATCAGCTCACCCTGATTCCAGGCACTGTGCTCCCTGACGCTCCTTGACAGCCTCCTGGCCCTCTAAGAGCATCTGACCCTCAAGATACTCAGGCTTCGGATGCTAAGGGATCATCCAAAGCACCTGTCATTCTGTCCTGCTTCCCACAGAGGGCCGAGACAAAGGGTGCTGTTTCTCTCACAGCGCAGGTACACCCTCCCCCCTCAGCCTGAGAAGGCCATCCACAGATATGGTAATTAACATACTGTTTTTTACTCTTGCTTTCATAGTTAATCTTCAAAGCATGAGAGCAGTTCGCTAGTAGATTGCACAGTAAGAATACAATAGATCTGAAGTGAGGCCAGCCTGATGAATACAAATACACTCAATGGCCCATTCTGTGGAAAATACCTGGACGTGAATCCCAACTTAAACTACCAAGTTAAACACTTACTATGAATGTCTTTTGGATCAACAGGTAGCAGTAAATCTCTAATTTTCAGAGAAAAGCCATTCTTTGGTTTCTTCTAGGAAAAAACATGTGAACCTACTTAAAAGAATCACTGTCTAGACGGCTGGACACAGTGGCGGTGGCTGCTGGACGGTTAGCCAGACTGGTGCTTGGTCTGAGCCTACAGGGCATTTAGAAGTAAGTGTCTGTGTAGCTTCTTCAAAGAGAAGGGCATGGGATTCTAGCCTTTTCTACCTTGGAAGGAGCAGGTTCAAAAGGCCAGTGCTGAGAAGTCCAGAGCACTGTATCCTCTGGAACACATTTGGCCGGACATGAATCGTACTCTTCTGTCCTCGCTGCGGGCTCAGGGCAACTCACAAGAGAGGCTTCCCTTTCTCTCTCTCCTCTATCACATCTGCTGCAAATAGAAATGACAAAAATAAGCTGCCTTTATTTTTGAAGGAAAAACAAAATAAGGCAAAAACAGAACCAAAACGCAACAGGAAGAAGACAGCAACATTGTTTTCAAAGGCATCAAACTGCAAATTCTAGTCCGATAGCAGGGTAAGAATGGTACTTCCGGTCTCCAGACATCTCTTGTCAAACAAAAGTACATTTCTCCATTGAAATAAGCATAATGTCATGTAGGGGATCAGATGCCATCTGCAATAGAGTTGGTTTTTAGTTTTTCTTCTTTTGGCCAGTGAAGCCACTCATTGCTTTAGTGATGCCCAAATAGTTTGATATAAGCAGTGCTGGCCTGATTGGCATGATACTAAAGAAAACACAAGAATAAACGTTATTAGTGATTATTCATGAAAGCATCTTTACCAGCTCGGCTGGAAACCAGTGTCACTTCTTGTCTCAGAGGAGTCACTTATTCATGGATGCACACATCATGCAGCTCAGTGCTACCTCCTCAGGGTCACTGGCCTTGTCCAGGTCTCTAGAGCTCTCCTGGCTTTAGTTACATTATGCAGCTCATTTTGCATTTTCCCAGTTTCTGAAGCATCACTGCACCATCTGACGGCTGAGAATATGCAGTGGAGTAGGGAGATGAGCCAGGCTGAAACCCTAGCTCTGCCATGTGCAATGCCAGCCTAAGCAATGCTGCCCACAGGTCTGTTTCTCATGTGTGAAATGAGGTTTCTTCCGGGGACTGATGTGAAGATGAGATGTGGTAACTGGAGGAGTCCGACCCAGCGAGGGCCCCAGGATCTGTCTGAGCCCCCCGACCTTTGAGCTCCACTTCCGGTTGGATCAACATGTTGGCAAGGCCACTGTTGTGCGCCCCCCTGACCTTGGAACAAAACTTGGGTCAATTAGCATGTCAGCAAGGCTGTTTGCTATTTGCTCCAGAAACTGTGGCAGCCTTACTGGGAAGTGACCCCTCTCTGACTCCCCAATATACTACTGTAAAAGAATTACATAGCTCTCTTATACATCCTGAGTATACGATAAAATCTTCCAGGAAGTCCCCTGACCGCTCCCCTTTGCTCTGATCACTTACTATTAATTACAATGCTTTATCTCCATGGTCACAATAGAGGGTGGGCTGAAGTTCTTTCTAGGCAGAAATAATCTTGACCTTTGGAAGGCCCTTCAAAATACATTTAAGGTAAACTTAATCCTTTCTTCGTAAAATAAGATTAGGCCAAAACTGGCCCAGGACACCTCCGCCCTCTCCAAGTGAAATAGATAAATATATTAGGATTCCTCAAATTAAGTTTTAGATCCCTACAAAACTGTATAAGTATCATTCTTTATTAAGATCCATAAGAACTAATATCTATTCTTGAGATTTTCTTTTCTCAGCACCATTCCCAGTAATCACAAGATGGCTGCTGCACCGCATCAGCTGATAATCATCTCTGCTTACCGGAACCGCTTTCCCGAAACTGCATTCCATGGAGACCCACCTACAATTGCGGAACTACACTAGACCCACCCTCAATCCAACCCTGAATAGAATCTATGTTCCCTATTCTTAAAACTTTATGAGCTGATAATTGAAACACGTAGTCCCTCTCCCTTTACTTGCATGTAACACGTTTTCAATAAAAACGCACGATGATTCCTAGCAGTTGTCATTCCTCAGAGAGCGATCTCTGAGGGGTGTCTGGCAAAGGACGTGCATGAAAAGGCATCGAGGCCTCTGTCTTCTGTTCACCTTCGCCGCCTCCATCAAGATAACCCACCCATGCCGAGGCTGGACCCTGGCAGGTAACTCCTCAGATGTTTCACAAGACCAAGCTAAGACTTCATTTTCTCCATCCCCACCTGCTTAGCATGCCATATATATACATGCTTCTCATTCCACAGAGTATTCTGACCACCCCCACCCCAAATCTCGACACTCACCGCTTCAGAGCGAGGAAAGGCATAAAGCCAGCACAGTAAACCTGAGACGGATCTTAAGGGTGGGTAAAGCAGAGGGCCCTGCACTCGTCTCTGCCTGGGCAAGACAAGATCTGGACTCCAGTCAAGTGTTACCTTCTTGGTGAAAACTCCCCATTCCAAGAAACACTTTGTCATAAGGTGTGTGCACTTGCCACAGAAAGACAGAGAAAGAGAGAGAAGAAAACTGAGAAATCAACCTTCCTCCCCAGGAGAACGGCCATGCTGCAGTCCCTTCTCCTCTGTTCTCTTCTCGGGATTTTGGGCATCCACATGTGTGTGCTGGGCATGATTTTCAAGCCAGCAAGCACACACAGCACTCTCCCAATTTGTTGAGTAACTGTCTAAAGGGATGTTTCATGTGATCCCCTTCACAGGGCCTCTTCATGTTTTCCTGCCTTCTCAGAAAATATCTGTCTCAGAATGTGGCCCAGAACCAATGTGTGAGAAAAGTATCTCTTTCACAATCATTCAGAGTAGAAAAATCAAGTCTCGAGGGCCAGCAGGTGTGTGATGGTTAAGGTGCTGGACTCACACATGGCCAACCATGGTATGCGTTCTGGACCTATGGCTTGAAAATAACACTCGGGTGTGTGTGTGTGCATGCCCAAAATTATTATTTTTTTTGAGAGTTTTTTTTTGCTATAGGGCACGTGCGCTCGCCAGACAGACAGAGAGAGACATAGAGATAGAAAGCAAGAAATCACCCCCGGGGGGATGGCCACTCCGCAATCCCTTCTCCTCCATTTTCCTCTCGGGATCTTGGGCACGCACACACACGCACCCGGCGTGAGTTTTAAGCCACCGGGTCCGGGACACGAACTGCGGTTGACTACGTGGGAGTCCAGTGACACAGCCATTACACTAACTGCTGGTCCCAACATGCCCAAAATTTGGAGGGGAGGAGAAAGGATTGTAGTGTGGTCTTCTCCCCTGAGGGGTGATTTCTCACTTTCCCTCCTCTTTTGTTGTTTCTCTCCAGTGATTGCACACACCCTATGGCAAAAATCTAAAAGAAAAAGAAAAAGAAAAAGAAAAAGAAAAATCAAAATCAAAATCAAGTCTCATGTTCTTACAGTTGGCATTATACTACTGAGTCATTGAGAAAGTCATGATGCAATTTTGCATAGAAAAAACACATCATGACTTTTCTGATGACTTAATACATTATAATCTACTATCGATTGGCAGTGTGAGGACACACACTGCCCAATAAACAGTGCCTTACACTAATCTACAGACTCTCACAAAGATGGTCTCTGTGTCATAAATGAGGAAACTGAGGCCTGGGGATAAAAGAGCATGCTTAGAGATCAGAGTCCCCAAATTCACCTTATTTATCAAAACGTTTTGCTCTGCTTCATGCACCCTCAGTTGGCCATACGGATCCCTCCCATGCTAGCTAAAGCCAGGAAGGGTGATAGGACACAGGAATGACTCTGCCGACTGCATGAAGTAGACATAATGAGCTAAGGAGAACAGAAATTCCCCTATGCAGGAAGGCCACGGCTAGCAGCCACATAATGGGCATGAGGAATGAGAGCCATGTTTAAGTGACTGGGGAACTTTGTCACAAGGAGCAGACTGACATGTAGGGCTGGCGGACAAAGGTAGAACCAAGAGACGTGAAATGAGACGGTACAGATCAGCAGAGGGGAGTGGCACAGCAAGAACTGAGCTTGCCTGCAAAGCAGAGACGCCTCCGAGGGGGAAGTATGGCTGGATGACCTGCCACCACCTAGAAACTGGATTGATGTCATGGGAATCAACTGCCGCTCCAGCTATTTGGCCCTGACATCTTTGTAACTGGGTCAAAGGCCCACAAGTGGCAGCTGATGAATTTTATTATCAAAAGCCACTGGTGAACAGAGAAGAATGGGTAGGGGTGCTTCCCTGTGTTTTTGATGATTTATTTATTATTATTTTTTTAGTTTTTTTTTGCCATAGGATGTGTGCCCTCATGAGAGACAGAAAGAGGGAAAGTGAGAAATCACCCCTCTGGGGGATGGGCATGCTGTAATCCTTTCCCTTTCATTCTCCTCTTGGGATTTTGGGCATCATGCACACGTGCCTGCCTGGGTCTGGGGCTTGAACCATCGCTACCCATGTGAGATCCAGTGCCTGAACCACCATGCCACCTGTTGTCCCCAACTTTCTTCTGTTTTTAAGAGGTGCGTTTTAAAAAGATATTTGTACCTCTGAAGTCCTTTGTAACCATCACATAGCTCAGGTTGATTACTATCACCTGCTCTACCCACCATCACTTTGTGAAGCACTAGGCTACTGTCTGGCTTTGCCTTTGGAACCCTGTACTTGAGGAAGCCTGGGCATGGTATCTATTCCAGCAAAACTACATCATGAAGAACATAAGAAAAAGCATTTATTCTAAAAAAAATATAATTCATTCTGTCTGTACACTACCCAGTAAACCAGCTTCTATTCGACAATGCAATACTAGCTTGGTGAGAAGGGCCTGATCTTATTTTCTTGATTCGGGGAATATTACAACTATGCAAATTCGAGTCTACGTAAGGCGATAGGACATGACAAGGCGACAGTGATAGGACCTACCAGACTTACTTGATTTTCTTTTTTAAAATCCATACATGGGACCAGCAGATGGCATAATGGTTATGTTGCTAGACTCCCATGAAGTCAAATGTAGTTCAAGTCCTGGACCTGGTAGCTTAAAACTCATGCCAGGTGTGTGTGTCTAGAGGAGAATGGAAGAGAAGGGACTGCAGCATGGCCATCTCCCTGGGGGTGGGAGGGGATTTCTTGCTTTCTGTCTCTCTGTCTCTCTTCTGTCTCTCTGGTGAACACACGTGCCCTATAGCCAAAATCTGTTTTTTAAAAAAAGTTTATAGGCTTACCAGACCTTTTTTTTTTTGAGATATTTTTTGTTACAGGGCTATGTTTACCAGAGAGACAGAGAGACAGGAAATAAGAACTCACTCTCCAGAAGGGATGGCCACACTGCAATCCCTTCTCTTTCATTCTCCTCTTGGGATTTTGGGCATGCATGCACATATGCCTGGCATGAGTTTCAGGCCACTGGGTCCAGATCTTGAACTGTGGTCAGCCACATGGAAGTCTAACACTTTAAGCACCATACCAACTGCCAGCCCCTTACCAGATATTTTTTAAGTGGTTCCTGATGGGATTTGGAATAAACTCTTGGTTTGCGCATCAGGGAAGTAGTAGAAGCTGATAGTGTTACCTTTTCAAGAACATCGCGAAGTAGAGGAACTTGGGCACGTACAAGTACAGTCTTTCCTGCAGGACGGCATCTACTATTTTCCTGACTACATACTCTGGTTCCAGAATGGGCAACAGCAAAGAGCTGCCAGAAAAAAGAAATCCAAGTGAACAAATTAATAAAAATAGCTCAAATTAGGTATGACAAGTTTGTAAGACATTATCATTTCTTTTTCTTCCAGACGTCGTCTCTTTCTATGACTCTCTAATTAACGTGTGAAGAATAACCTAACTAAAGTCTGTGAGGGAAAATGATAATTCTTTATTTTTTTCAAAGAATTATTTTATTGAACTTTATTTATTTATTTATTTATTTAAATTTGACCAGAGAGGGACAGAGCAAGAGAGGAAGAGAGAGAGAGAGAGAGAGAGAGAGAGAGAAAGAGAGAGAGAGAGAGAGGCTACCTGCCAACCTTGAAAAATGATAATTGTAATGAATACACTGATGTTACCATATACATATATTTGAGTTCTATTAAACAAATGTTCTGCATGTTGTAAAGCAAGTTGCTGAAAACCAGCTGCCTGCCGTCTTCATGACACGCAGAGCTGGGCAACCATGCCTGCTGTGAACCGCGTGTTCGCGTCCCTCCAAGGCCACACACTGAAGTCTAAGCCTGCAGTGTGATGGTATTAGCGGCGGGGTCTCTGGGAGGTGGCCAGTCGTGAGGGTGGAGGTCTGAGGACAGGGATTGGTGCCCTTATGAGAAGAGCAGTGAGACCGCTCGCTCTCTCTCCTGTCCCCACTTGCTCCCTGCTGCGAAGTGAGGGTATAACCATGAAAAGGCAAACTGGGAAGCGTGCCCGCCAGACGTGGGGTCTGTGTGCAGCACTTTCACCTGGGACTCCTAGCCTCTGGAATGTGGAAAAAGAAATGTGGGCTGTTTAAGATGCTTTGAATCTGGTATTCTGTCATAGCTGCTGTGCTAAGAAGTGCCCCTTCAGTGACTTCTAGTCCTCCTGGAGTCAGGAAGAGGGCAAAATGGGGTTGGGTGCCAGAAAAAGCACAAGTGGGAGAGCCTGCGAGGTGGCAGAGAAATCTGGGATTGCAGGCTGGTTACTTGCTGGACACTGCCTTGATAAACCATGGCATTCAGCTCCGTGTGCTAAACACACACATCTACTAAGAAGGACAGGACTCTGAAATCATTGATAAATCAAGCTGGGGCTTAGAAAAGTATCTTAGATGATTTTAAAACACAGAACAAAACAAACAGCTATTTTTAATGTGGTTTATCTGAAATCCAAATACGTACCTGCTCTTACAACCTTCAAACATTCCGGTTCTTATAAAAAATGGGCACACAATTGTAGTTTTGATCCCCTTTTTGTTTTGGGCATACATTTCTACAAACATAGCTTCGGCAAATCCATAGGCTGCAAATTTACTTGCACAATAATCTAAAAAAGACCAACAATGATAACGTATGTTCTGAAGTCTGAAAGTGTTGTTATGTTGTTCAGGACACTAATTACAACCGAGAAGCCATGACAGTTTCAGGGCTCTGCTCTCTGCGATCTCGGCCCCTCCCACAGGAAGTGAGCAGTGACTGGGAAGGACCCTGGTGGGCTGGACTCTGGGAGAGAGCGGCTGTGGGGGTCCCACCATGGGTCACGCTAGCTAGCTTTACTTAGGAGTTCATGCATCCTCAGACCCCATTACATGGGCACAAGACAGTCGCTGTCTCAAAAACCTTCGACCCCAATGGGTTATGAAGACATACAAAAGAAGAACAAAAGTTGTGTGGATGTAGGGATCTGCTTAAAAGAAGTCTGCACGGTCATGAAACTCGTAAGTCTTTTTTCCAACTGTAACTATTTTTTCCACTTTCAGAGAAAAACAAAGGACTGCTGCTAGCTTCCACCTTCTTTTCTTGTTATATATTGAGAATGTAAGGGAGAATGGCAAGTGGAGTTTACGTCCACTTTGAGCTTTCTGTCTTCAATCACTCTGACTTTTAGAAAAGATCTGAATAGTTCATTCACTGAGTGAGAATGTTTGGAGAAGAGGTAGTTAGGTGAGGAAGTACCATCCTGTGCCTTCCTGGACACAGAGAGAGGCATCCCTCCCTGCTCTTTGCCATGCAGCTACTACCACCAGCAAAGTCAGGTTACAAGTGCCAGCCCTGGTGGTGTGCTGCCCACAGAGTACACCAATGTCCTCAGCAGGGTGGCTGTGGGCAAGAGGCCAGAAGGAGGGAAAGGAAAAAGAAGCTTCCAGAGTCATTTGAATAAATGCAGCTCACTGAGTGCCTCTACCCACAAGAGTCTGACGAGTCCATATGACTCAAGACCTAGACAATCTGTACCTGAAACTAACACCCAAGCTGGTTCTGCTGCAGGGCAATGTGGAAATACTTAAGGTGAGCTGGTGAGAGAGTTTTGCATCTGAAGATAGAAATGCTGTGTCAGGAAAGGGGTTGATTAGAGCAATAAATATGCTTGTGTGATTTCAAGGGCTTGTGACTTATCAGATATCTAAGAGAGAGGTCAAAATAACACCCAAGGCATTCTAAGAAGGATAGAGGAAGGAAGGTCCAGATTCAGGGAGTACAGGCTGGTAATAGTTTGGGTAACTGGGTGATTCTGAAAAATCTATTCCTGTATCTGAGACATATTAAGCAAAGACTAGTTTTTGTAAATCTTGAACGGTGCTGCTTAGCTTGAAAGCATTAGGAGATGCCTAATGGGCTGACTGTCCCTTCTGTCATTGGAGTGTGGCTGCTGCTGTTTGGTAGGTTGAGTCCCAACGATCTTCGTAAGCTGGGATCCAGGCCATTTGTTTGAGGGTATGCCCTAGCAGGTAAGGTCAGGACTTGTGCTCCTCCTGGAGCTAGCTCCCAAGCTCAGCCCCCTTGCTTCCCAGCACCATTGAGAAGTCAGTTGGCTGTTGCTAGAAATGTGAAAATGGTTACCACTTCTTGCAGGGCTTCAAGCAACGGAAAGGCACGGAGGTTAATTTTAGATTTATTGGAAAACTTGCTTCAAACTTATAGCAGATCACTTAATGGAAACTTCAGAAGGTGGGGCAGTTCTCCTTACCACACTAATCCCTTTAAGAGGTGAATTTGGGGGGACAGTGTTGTCTTGATCACTTCTGCAAAAAATATTAGTGAGGTCTCTCTCTGTCTTTTAAACCCAGGGGATTGCATAAGACCTAAGGATTCCCAAGGACAGAGTCCAACTTCATTTAAGTGTATCTAGTGTATCTGATAGAAAGCTTGTTGCACAATACAATCCTCAAGCAAGTGTCTCATGAACCATACTTCTCAGTTTATTACTTTATTATTAGTGCATTGAGCTGATTATTTAGAACTCTTGCCTAAGTTAAAGTGGTAAGAAATTTCGCAATTGTGAAATAGTGCATTCTCTTACCTGCCAGCCCATTGACTCCAATTAATCCAGCTGAACTTGAAATACAGACCAAATGTCCATGGTCATTAGCAACCATGGCAGGTAGAAAGGCTTTATAAGTCTATGAAGAGCAAAGGGAAACATATAATGTTTAATACCTGTACTTTTCTCAGCTATTTACATGATCATTGCAATTAAAGCATTGTGGTGTTTTTTTTGTTGTTGTTGTTTGTTTGTTTGGCTCATAAAGATACCTGAAAGCATTGGGATAGAACTTAACCATCTTGAAAGTAATCATTTTAACCTGCTAAATCAAATTTCCTGTGTAATTCCCATATTACTAAAAATGATTTATTCAGTTTCATAGTTTTGCTCGTATTTGACTTTCAGTAACATCATATTATGACAATAATGAAGTAGAATGGGAAAATCTTAGCTGCGGCAGTGGTAATCCAAAAACTACAAAGACTCCTTGAGGATGTGATTATTTAGGTTTAAACTGCCTCTCCCCCCACCTTATTTTGACATTT
>NW_006159504.1:3221597-3238986 GCF_000334495.1 Tupaia belangeri chinensis | reverse complement strand
TCCCTACATATTGTTTACAGGACACCCTGTGGCTTCCATTTAAAAAGAACACTTTGCTTCAAACTCATCTCTACTTCTTTGAATAATAGTTTCTGATTTTTATTCCATTTTGTAACACAGAATGTAGGAAAGGTGGTCCAGAGGTACTCCGTGGCTCAGGACTGTAGTACCCCTGGAGAAAGTAGGGACAGCAGAGAGACTGAACTTTGGGAGAAGATGTCTTCTGCAGCAGAGAAGAAATTAACCATAGAGGAAGACAACAAGGAGGGAAGAAAAGGCATCTCTCGCAAAGGCCAAACATCTTTGGTCTGCCTACCTGGCAATAAGTTTCAGAGAGAAACTTACATGTTGGGAGAGGTGACACATCACAACAAACAAAGGAAGCCGCAGGGCACCTTCCACAGCACTGTGTGTTCGCGTCTCTGAGGAGCTACTGCCCTGCTCAGCTGGGGCCATGGCTGTCGGCAGCACTCTGACCTCTACCAGTAAGTCATTAGCTCTTTGGGTGGCAGCGTGCAGGTGTTCAAAGATTGTATGTGAACTTGCCTACAGTCTAAAACTGAAAAATCTGCCTTTATTTTATAGGCCAATAGGATTGTAGATAATCAAGAAAAAAACCCCCAAAACTTCTAAATGCCAGAGTAACTTTACTTCTGTTATGAGGAGAAAAAATAATTACCCATAATAGTGCTTTGAAATTCACATCAAATAACTTTTCCAAATGCTCATCTGGGCAGTCCAGGAATTTTTTGCCTATTACGATTCCGGCATTGTTGATTAGAATGGAGACATCGCCTACTTCTTTTTTAACCTGAATGGAATAACAAGAGCAATAGCACTAAGGCAATAACCCCTTATACGATTTAGGTTTTATTTTCCATAGTTTGATTTTTTCTTATTCCTTTAAGCTCAGACCTTATAACAGAGTTCGGTTTATTTCCCTTGTTGGCCTTACAGTACGCCAGAGATCCAATCCTGATGTTTTTCTTTTCAACTCTTCTTTGTTAAGATGGTCCCAATGTTGAAAGGCTACTTACCTCTACAGTTAGGAATTTTTTTCCCCCGCACACTCCCCTCCCCAGGGTGAGTGTGCTTGCTGGAGAGAGACAGAGAGACAGAGAGGAAGAGGGAGAAGGAGACACTGCAAGCCCTTCTACGTTTCTCTATCCTGTTGGAGTTTGGGGCATGCATGCACATGCACCCAGTATGTTTCAAGCCACTGGTTCCAGGATTTGAACTGCACAGTTTGTCTTGTGGGATTTGGCTTTCTTAAACAGTAGGCCATGAGGCCAGCTTACAGCTTTTCTTGTCAAAACTTGGGATCAGCAACTTTGTTCTATGCTCTGTATAAGTGGCATATCATTTTAATCAATGTAAGGGGACAGAAGAATAGCTTTATCATAGCCGCGTGTCATATATTGGGTCACTGGAAAGGTCATGATGCATTTTTGCACAGAAAAATGGGTCATGACTTTTCCGACAACCCAATAGATCAAGATTTTTAACACATTTGGGGAGGGGATGGAGTAAGGGACCAAGGAAGGAAGAGGGTGATAGACATCTCAGACAGGTAGCACAGCAGGAGTTCTCTGAGCGGAGGGCTGCAATGGATTCTGTTGGATGCTGTAATATTGGTCATGGAAGGAAATAGCAATCTGGAGCTTTCCCTTATCGCAGAGTTTCAGTGTGGGACCCTGGCTCTTACAGGAAAAGTGGGCACAGAATTTTCCAGGATGGTGAAGGAAGCAGTCCTGTCCCTCTGCTCTCCTCGGTAGTCTGAATTTTATCACTGTAATTCATTTCACACCACAGGGCCCTGGACTCGAGAGTCAGAGGGAGCTGCCACTGCAGTCGAATGTGCTGTGGATGAGGCTCACACAGCACCAGTGACCTCTCCAGCTGTGTATGTGCATGTGTGTACACTCGTGTGTGTGTCTGCACCTGTGCGTGGTGTCAGGAGAACATACCACTATGGCCTGGTGGGAACTTTCATCGTTCTCATCTACTGTTGGGGAAGGTGTGGGCCCTCGTGTGGGGGTCAGGCTGTGCTAGGTGAAATTTGGGATTAAGAAAGAACTATGAGAACCTCACATGTGATGTTAGAGTTGTCAGATAAAATCACTGGGATCAATTTAACATATCATCTGCCTTGGAGAGTTGCTAAAATATTTTGTCAGATCCAACCTCAATTGTAGTCAAGGTTAGAAACAACTAGCTAAGCCTCATCTGAGGCAAAATAGAAAGTTAGGAAGATGTGGGCAGAGGATGGCACGGGGGCATTAGAAGCTGATACCCTGGCTCAGGGTCAGGGATGGCAAAGCGAGGGGTCACACAGCAGGAAATGAACAGGTACACTTCCTTGATTTGGTAACTGCAAATAACACAGTAAAATGCTCACACTTGAAATGAGAATAAACTTGTGGGCATTGCACTGTTTCTGAAGGGCCCAGGTATAACATCTAAAACCGAATGCAATGGATTCTAATGTTGATGTTTTTTAAAAAGTTCTACAGGGCACATGTACTCCCTAGAGAGAGAGAGAGAGAGAGAGAGAGAGAGAGAGAGAGATAACACCTCCCCAGCAGGATGACCACACCATGACTCCATTCTCCACTCAGGATTTTGGGCATGCATGCACACATGCCTGGCATGTTTTTCAAGCTGCCAGGTCTGAGACTCAAACCATGCAGTTGGCTGTGTGGAATCCAGCTGCCTAAGCCACCATGCCATGTGGCTGGCCCCAGATTCTAGATTTTTTTTGGAGAGGGTTTCGCTATAGGGCGTGTGCGCTCGCCAGACAGACAGAGACAGAGAGACAGAAAGCAAGAAATCAACCCCCCCAGGGGGGATGACCACGCCTCAATCCCTTCTCCTCCATTCTCCTCTCGGGATCTTGGGCGCACACGCGCCCGATGTGAGTTTAAGCCACCGGGTCTGGGACACGAACCACAGTTGACCATGTGGGAGTCCAGCGACATAGCCATTACGCTAACTGCTGGTCCCCCAGATTCTAGTTTTTAAGCTAACTTTCTTTCCTTGCATCCATTATTCTCCCTATCGTAAGAGTGAGGCAACAGTTCATTTGACCCTGAATGGCAACTCTCACAGGACGCACAAGAGCTGTGCCTCTCTCTTTGCTGGAATTTCCCTGCCCATACCTATGTCATGAAAGCAAGATCCCACTCTAAGGTCCTTGTACTGCCATGCCTGTCAGTGTCCAATTTGCGTCCGCCAGGATGGCTGATTTGAATTTCCAAGCACTGCTTACTAGTGGTAGCTGGCACTAGAAACAGATGCTCCTATCAGTGATCATGCAGTTTAAGGCATGAAACAGTCATGTAATGTGATCTTGAATATTGGGAATCAGCCATCAATTTTACAGATGCTGTCAATAAATTCCCGTGTTTAGTCATTTTTGTTGTTAAATGTAACAAAGCAGTCAAAGGTATGCCTAGTCAAGTTGACTCAGACTTGTCTTATCTAAGGACTGCAGTCATTCAATATACAAAGGCCAGCCAATGGTGCAGCAGGAACGCATCGCCCTGTGACTCTGGACCCACATGGAAGGTCCTGGCTGTGCAGTCCAGGCCTCGCTCTATAGGCTGCCCAGGTTGGGGCTGGATCATGGTGGAAGAACACTGTTGTGGGTGACTCTCTCTGACTCTTTCATGAAAGAAATAAAATGAAAATATGTAGTTAGGACACTTTCACATGCCACATCAAGGACAAGAGACAACTACATAGTTCTAGTGTTTATTGTTCAAAATAACCTCTCTTCCCCAGGTGCCAAGTAGCAAGGCTGAACTTTATGAACTCAGGGCTAAGCTGTGATCTAAGGATGCAAGCTTTCCAAGTCACTGAAGACCCAGAGGCAATGAAACACTGTGGTCACACTCTGAAAAATTTCCTCTCCATCATTGTCTATTGTGTACTTCCAAAACCCTCTGGGACTTTTCTACCACCCAGAATAAGAAGTACAATGGTTGGTTTAAAAGGGTGGGGGTGCTTTCTGAGTTCAGAAGAGCACATGATTCCTTCTCTTCAAGCCCCTAGACTAATAACAGCTGAACTACAAGCTAGTCATCTGACCTGTTTGACCATTTCTGAAGCCTAGGAGAAAGGGTGGGTAATTATTTAGAGAATGCTTCTTGCTAATGTGACACCTATTGAAGGTTTTTAGTGCTCGGATATGACCTGGAGTTTGCCTGAGACTGGCCTGGGAAGTCTGTAGTCAGTATAAATCAATGTGTCAGGTGAGCGGCTCCTGGCATGAAAATAGCTGAATTGTGAGGCTGGGCACAGCAGAGACTGCGAGTTGGCTGACCTTGGAAGGCAGTTCCAGCCTAAACATGTGTGAACTTGTTGGGGGTGGATCTTAAGACTGTACTCAGCAGTCTGTGAGTGGAGATGTGGAGATGGTGGGAACAGAGATATACATGTAAAGACATACTTAAAAACCAAAACTCCCCGTCAGCGACCTGCAACTCTTTCCACTCTGAAATGATAGGAAGCAAAGGGATTGTGTGTGAGCCTAGAACGTCACATATAGTTGGTTACCCGTAGCAGGTTCATCTGGCTCCTCCCTTCTCACTAACGTGGGCAATTCTGGGGGCCACAAAGTGGCTCAGGAGAGGGATGTGCAGGGTATGCATGCCAATGTGAAGGCACAGAAATCCTTAGGAGGGGAAGGTACATGCCTCCATAAATTAGGACACTCCCAGTTGTCAGCATATCGGAGCTCTGGGTTCCTGAATGCTGTCTTTATATGTGCATCTGTATAATCACCAAAGAAGCAATCTAGCAAGTTTAGCAGATTTGTTTTTCTTGAGAATTTATTTAGTTCTTTATTTTGCTATAGGGTATGTGTGCTTGCCGAGACACGGAGAGAGACAGAGATAGAAAACAAGAAATCATTCCCACCAGGGAGGATGGCCATGCTGCGATTCCTTCTCTTCTCTTCTTCTCTTAGGATTTTGGGCATGCACACACAAGCTGCCAGGTCTGGGACTCAAACCACAGTAATATTCTGATTTTCTTAAGAAAAACACAGTTGGGAACCAGCAGATGGAGTAATGGTTACGTCTCTGGATTCCTAATCAACCATAGTTCGAGTCCTGGACCTGGAGGCTTAAAACTCACGCTGGGCATGTGTGTGTGCATGTCTAAAATCCTAAGAAGAGAACAGAGAAGGGATTGCTACATGGTCATCCCACCTGGGGGGGGCGGTTTTTCACTTTCTGTCTCTCTCTCCAGTGAGCACACACACCCTATAGCAAAAACTTCTATTAAAAAAAAAAAAAAGAAAGAAAAACACAATTGGAGAAAGGTATTGTGGCAAGAGGATATTGCCTAGGTTCAAATTCAAACTAAATATGATTTCAAATTGCCTCAGTCAAGCACCAGCTCTGTGACTCTGGGCAGGGTATTTAACATCTGTGTCTTGGTTTCTTTATCTTCAAAGAATGTTAGCACCACTATTTATCCAGTGAGGGGCACTAGTACAGTCCATACAGTGCAGGGGTGAGGAACACACACCTAGGAGCCAATGAGCTCAAGTACCAGCTGTGGCTTGTTACTTATTAGCTGTGCATGTGTGTTTTTTAATTCTTCTTCTTTTTACATTTAATCACTGTATATCATTGCTGCATACAAAATGAGTTTTCTCAGCATAAATATACTGTGTATTAGTCCAGTCAAAATCAGTACCTTACACATTGTCATCAGCAGTCACACAGCTGCCCTAAACCTCAGTCTCAGTCTCCTTTTCTGTTGTTGGGTTTTTTATTTTTATTTTTTCAGAGGTTGTTGCTATAGGGTACATGTGCTCACCAGAAAGACACAGAGAGACAGAGAGACAGAAAGTGAGAAATCACCCCCCGGGGGGGGATGGCCATGCCACAATCCCTTCTCCTCAATTCTCCTCATGGGATCTTGGGCACACACAAACATACACGTGCCTGTTGTGAGTTTAAGACACTGAGTCTGGGACTTGAACCACGGTCGACCACATGGGAGTCCAGTGACATAGCCATCATGCCAACTGCTGGTCCCTGCTTATTTGTGAAGTGGGAATACTTGTGGGTTTTACTTTATATGGTTTTGACATCACACATACATGGGTACCTAGTGCAGTGTCTTGCATGCAGAACTCCAAAATCCTAAAATTCCTACTTCCCCCATATATATAACTAACACACACAAACACACAAACACACACACACACACACACACATATATATATATCACATATATAAATAATTAAGGGGACATCAGAGACAGGCAAATAAACAACTAACCTGATACATTCCAAGTACTTACTTAGGGTTTTTATGGCACCCCCAAAGCAATAATCATCCGAGGTTTACCTGCTCGGCCACTCGATACACTTCTTCCCTTCGACTGCAGTCACAGGTGTAGGCATGAACTCTCGTGGCTCCAGCTTTCTGAACCATCTTGCACGTCTCCTCATTTCCCTCCTTATTGACATCCCAGAGGACAAGCACAGCTCCCAGGTGGGCAAACTGCAAAGCTAAGAGCCTTCCCAGTCCACTCCCAGTGCCTGTTATGAGGACAATTTCCCCAGCAATGTTCTTCCGTGGCTTTCTGATTAAGCTGAAAACCATAGCTTCCCAAACAGAAAACAGTACTTTTCCCACTAAAATGAGTAAGTCCTTTGCTGACTTCATGTTGGAAGACATGTCCTGGCTGACATAAAGAAAGACAGATTCATATGAAGACTTACGCTCTAAAGGAAGACTCTCATTTAAAATTCATTTATTTCTCTCGTGAGAGAGAGGCAGAAATACACATCCAGAGAGGCACCCTCAGTAGTCCACTCCCAGCCTTTCCTGGCCAGGCAGGACTTTGCAGGCACATGCTCATAGGCCTGGTAGATATGGGTCTACCTGGGACTCCAACCCTGATTTTCCATTCAGCCTCCACCATTGCAGAGCCGAGTGGTACCACTGTACCACTGCGGCTGGACCAGGACTCTCACTGTAAATACGCAGTCACGTGGCACGTACTTGCACACGTGCAAGGCTGAGGGTCAGACTGCGTGCAGTCATGGCACACTCTGGGCACCCTCCCTGGCAGCAGTCTGGGCACTGCCAACACTTCTTCCATTACAGAAATCCACACCATGGTGACTCAGGCTGCAATGTTCCCTTTCAGGCACATCATGAGGTGAGTCCACACCAGGACAGAAGTCTCACCACTGACCTGGATGACATGAACATTCTTAACATCAGGGCATGCTAGACTTCTATATTCCACCGTCTCCGCATTGGCATGACCCAGGACTGGAATGAGGTCTCCCCTAGGTGGCACAGTTGGCGCAATGGGACAGCAATGGGACGAGATCCTGCCAAGGATGTTTCTCTCTCTCTCTCTCCTGCACACTCATGCACTCTCTGGTATGAATAAAATAAGCAAGCAAGTCCATGCTCTATCCCCATGGATAGGTTCTTACCAGATTCTTAAGAGCTTGGCAGCCTGAAGTCACCCCATAGGGGGTTTAGGGTCCCTGCTGTGTACCTGCATAGGCAGTGAAGTCTAGAGATTATGGTTTGAGTGGGAATTCTTAATCTGTCCCTGCCTTTCTTTGCAACTTTCTAATCATTTCATCTCTTGTGCCTGCTTCCTTCCCCTAAAGGAAGAAAGGTACATATCATACTCACTGCAGAGGGGAGCTGTGAAGTTAAACAATGTAATACAAGTAAAGTATTAAAATCTGTGGTAAGATCACTACTAGCTAGTATGAAACTTCCAAGCAACTGGGGCTAAGCACTGCCCTGCACACAGCCCTCTGCAGGGTGCTGAGGTGAGGGGTTGGGTGCAAAAGGAGCTGGCTGGACTTCAGCACCACCAAGCTTACACAACATCCCGGTCTGTAATCTGGTTCCCACAACGTGCCACAGCCATAATGTGGAGATCTTGCTAACACAGTGCCCAGCACATAATGACAGCAAAATAAATTAGTTAGAATTATGACTGCGGTTCCTGCTAGCATAAGAACTGGCCATGCCTGACCATACCAGATGGTTATATTAAGTACATTTACTAACAAAAGTGAGTGCGCGGTTCTATCTTATTGCAGAGACTCGTAGAAAGTTACAGAGCATGTTCAATTTAGTCCGGTTGAAGACTTCTTTGGTGTCTCCATCCAATGCCCATTCAGTCAAAAAGCTGAGCAGATCTGGCCAACCTAAATGTCAGCCACCTGCTTCCTAGGACAGGGAAAGCAGCAGGTGTGCATGGTTAAGGCCCTTGGTGGGGCGCTCCTAGTGGCGGGGATGAGCGGATAGATAGAAGCAGATAGAATGAACAGTTTCGGTAAAGGAGTGGGCTGGGCGAGGTGGGGAAGAAAGGTGGGGAGGAGGAGGTGGAGGCCCTGAGCAGCAGAGACAGGGAACCCGTACAGAGTGACCCAAGGAAGAGGAAACAGGAAGCGTCTCTCCTTGCGCACTGGCTCGGGAGGGGAGCTGGCTGCTCACGCCTTGGCGCTACCGCAGGTGCAGCAGCCCTGCCTCCCTGGTGGGGCTCGCCGCCCACCGCCGTCGTTAACTGCGGGCAGCAGATCTGACTCTGGCTGCGCCGCCTTCTCTAGGAGCCATCCCCTCAGGAGCCGGCGACCTCAGCAAGGCAACTCACCCTAGACACGCTGCCCTCACTGCCCACAGAGAAGATGGTCTCGCCCGCGTCCCAGGCTTGCAGCTCAACGAAGTCTCAGGCGTCGATCCCGGCGTGCATCCCAGCCCCTGCCTCTGGGCGGGCCTGCCAGGGCATGGGTGGGGCGTACGCAGCCGGCCCGCGGAGAGGACCGGCACAGCTTTTTTTTTTTTTTTTCCCTTAGGCCGGCAGATGTAGAAGCCGGAAATTGAATCCTGGAGATTGGATACGCTTGCAGGGATTTCTCATAGGTTCAAAATTTCCGCTGTCCAGGTTGCACCGTGAATTTTAAATCAGAGTCTGTGGTTTGGAGGGCCCGGGCACCAGCATTCACAACGCCCCACAGGAGTTGGCACGGCGCAGCTCCCGGTGGTGGGTGGTGGTAGAGAAAAGGTGGCAGGGTCGGGGTGCCCACGGGCCGGGTCGCTCCTCTGCAGCCTGAAGGGCTGGGCGCCCTGCGGAGGTCTCCAGCATTACCTGACTTCTCACATGGGACAACACCTCAGAGCAGTTAAGGAATGTGGGCTTAGGCCTGGCAGCCTCCAGGAGGTGGCTGCTTTGGCGATGGGACTAGGTGTAGCCCTGGCAGGCAGCCAAGAGAAGAGGGCTAGGGAAGTTTTTTATTTTTATTTTTTAACTAGGCCAAGTTGAGAAATACAGTCATGTCCAGACTAGTACCATGGACTCCCACTCAATCAGTATTTACTGACTATATTACCTGTGTCCAAAGATCCAGAAGACAGAGCAAAGATAGATGTTAGGAAAAGAAAAAGATAAACATCCATTAATAACATTTTTTGGGCTGGCAGGTGGCATGTTGGTTAAGGGCACTGGACTACCCCATAGCCCACTGTGGTTTGAGTCCTGGACCTGGTGGCTTGTTTCGCATCTCTCTCTCTCTCTTCGTCTCCGGTCAAATTAAAATAAATAAATAAAGTTAAATATAAAAACAATTATTAAATGATCTGGGGCAAGCAGGTGACATGGTGGTTAAAGTGCTGGACTCCCACATGGTCGAACGTGGTTTGAGTCCTGGACCTGGTGGCTTGCTTTCTCACTTTCCCTTTCTCTCTCTCACTGTCTCTCTCTGGTCAAATTAAAAAATAACAATAATAGCAAATGTAATGAAATAATTCTAAAAAAATTATTAAGTGAGCTAAAATAGGTGTTAGTCACACTGCAATGCTTTATAACAGAGGATGGTGCTTGATGGGTGGCCTCGGAACAGAAAGACAAGTTGTGGAACAAAGGAAAAACAGGGAGTCATGGTGAGGCGAGGTCTGGAAGTAATGAGAGGTGAAGACTGCGAATAGCCTGCCTGTACCTGGGGCAGGCCTTAGTTGTGCTCTTTATTTGAGTGAGAAAAGAAACGCTGTGGGGCCGGCAAGTGGTATGGTGGTTAAGGGCCCTGGACTCCCACATGGCTGACTGTGGTTTGAGTCCTGGACCTGGAGGCTTGCTTTCTCACTTTGCCCCTCTCTCTCACGCTGTCTCTCTCTGGTCAAATTAAAATAAATAAGTAAATTTAAATAAAATAATTCTTAAAAGAAAGAAAAGAAACAGACCACATGAACCTGGAGAGTAGGCTCAGGGGAGAGCAGGGAGGTCCTTTGAGTGCGTGTACCCAGGTGCCTCTGGGTCTATAGAAGAAAGGTACCTCACCTGTCTGAATGGTGAGTGTCAGGGTGACGTAAATGGTGTGTTTCAGGAGAACAAATATCTATCAGAATCTAGAAAGGTTTCTACCTTCGGACCCAATTCTACCTATTGGACTTCATTTTAGTGAAAAAATCAGGTATTGGTTGTTGCCTTTAGGAAGAGGAACTGGTTGCCGGGAATCAGGACTGTTAAAGACTTTTCACTTCATTGAATCATGCGAATGTCTGACCTTTTCAGAAAAGAATTAATAAAAAAATCGACCATTGGTTATTAAAAAGCATGTGCAGATGGCATACTCCATAGTTATTTTTTTATAAAATCATGTTTTTCAAAGGTATAGAAATCATGAGTCAAATGATAGGAGTCATATTATGTGAATATTAAAAATATAGTACAAGGGACCAGTAGATGGTGTAATAGTTATGTCATCAGACTCTCATGTAGTCGACCGCGGTTTGAGTCCTGGACCCAGTGACTTGAAACTCATGCCAGGGACATGTAGGTGTGTGCCCAAAATCCCCAGAGGAGAATGCAGAAGGGATTACAATGTGGTCATTCCCCCATGGAGGAGGGGGGTGATTTCTCACTTTTTGTCTCTCTTTATCTCTTTGCATGCATCCTATAGCAAAAATCTCTCTCTCTAAACGCACACACATACAGACACACACACACACATATAGGTATATATATATATAGTACAAGACTAAATATATGCCATGATCCTAATTTTTAAAGAAAATTTTATTTATGGGCATTAAGAACAGTTGGAAGTAAATTCACATCTTAGCATTTCCCATTATTAACTAATAACATTATTTTTCTTTGTGATTTTTTTATATTTTCTAAATTTGCCATTATGTACATATTTTTATTTCATAATAAAAATGTTTCTGAGGATGTATATATACAGACATTTCCAGTCCAGATGGCAGACTGAGCATATGCATTTATAACCTATTTTCTTCCAAAATTCCATTTAAAAGAAAGAGAGGATATACAAATGTAAAAAAAAAAAATACATAATAGTGCTAGAAAAGAAGATAGGGTTGCCAGTGAGGGCTGACTAGTTGGTAAGCTGAGGGATCCTATTTCTAGAAATCAGAGAAAAAAGATACCTTAAGTTCCAAGGCACTGTAGGAATGAGTCATTCTTCCCCACAGAAACCATGAGTAACTCCAACTCAGTAAACAACACAAAGAGTGAAAATGGGACATGGGGGGGGGGCACCCAGATGAAATGAGTGTTAACAGTAAAAAAAAAAATATATTTAATAAAATATTGGAAAATTGTTTTTGTAAGTTGGGACTAGAAAAGAAAAATAAAATCCCAGAAAGCATAAAGTATTGATATGAGTATATAACAATGTACATATCTTTAAGAAAAAAATATAAGCAGAGTAGAAGGGTAAGCCAGAATCTAAGAGAAAATGTTTTTTGTGGAAAGAATTAATCATGGGAACCAGCAGTTAGCATAATGGCTATGTCGCTGGACTCCCACGTAGTCGACTGCGGTTCGCGTCCCGGAGCCGGTGGCTTAAAACTCACGCCGGGCGCGTGTGCGTGCATGCCCAAGATCCCAAGAGGATAATAGAGGAGAAGGGATTGCGGCGTGACCATCCCCCCTGAGGGGTGATTTCTCGCTTTCTGTCTCTATGTCTCTCTCTGTTTGGCGAGCGCATGCGTCCTATAGCAAAAACCTCTCCAAAAAAAGAAAAAAAAGGAAGAATTAATCATAGCTAATGAGCCATAATATATAGCATTTATATACACCAACTTGAATAGGACAGTAGAAAAATATCGCTAAAGGAATGCACAGGCAATCCATGATGAATAAACACTATTGTGCCCCAGTCACGAAGTTCCCAAAAGACCACCAGGGAGCCGTTCCGATGTAAGCACATGAGGGTCGCTTTTATTCAGGCTCAAGCCAGGACTCCCAACCTCACCTACACAGTGGGTCAGAGTTGAGAGCCCTGCATGTTGGTTGGACTGGGTTTTTATTTGGCTGTTGGGGTGGGGAGAGGTGGAGGGGTGCTGAGGAATGCACTCAGGTGGTTACACATTGGCTGTAGATTACAGAGAGTGTAGCTGTCTCACAGAGTGTAGCTGTCTCTGGTATCTCCTTTGTTTCTTTCACTGGTCAGTCCCAGTGGGGTGATGTTCTCATGACTTTTTCTTACGACTTTTTCTTACGTGACTGGCTCGCCTCCTTGAAATGGCGCTGATTCTAAGCAAGGTGGGTTTAACGAAATGGAGTCACCCTGAAAGAAATGGAGTCACTCTGGCCCTTCATTTCCCCCTTTCACAAATACATAGTGGAGCCAATCATGGATCCCTGTTATTGAGCTCTATAGGGTCCCAGTCAGGATGGGCTGATTCTATGGTCTCTAGTTGCTGGGCGCAGTTGCTCATGCACAGGATTGTCTGGTTGGATGGCCTGGGCCAATGTTCACAGTATGCAGTCACCAGGTTCAAGTACTTACAGGGAGCTGTGACACAGCTCTTTTTGAGACAATGCAAGCAGTTTACAGAAGCAGGACAGCACTTGGTTAGGTATTTACAGAAATAAAATTTCTCAGAAAACAGAAATCATTATCATTTTTCTCTTTGAGTCTCTGCAGATATCTGTTAAGGAGAGTTACCTTGATAGTGCAGTGCCTGGTATACTGGGCTCTAGGTCCAGAGGCAACTAGCATCCAATATTTAAAGGCCTTTATCCATCTCATGAGTAAGCAGCAGCCCGTCCTTTCTCCAACCGTCTGGTCGTGGAGCCGCCGAGTCACACCCTTGACAATGTCCGACTTGCAGTCACCCCCTGGATGTACCACACAGGGCTGCCGCTCTCTGGTCTCTGAAGCACCATCATAAAGGACCCTCTTGGCCCATCTTTATGGACCAAGGTTCTGGTGAGTCCGTGGAAGCAGTCCTCTTGGCTTTGGTGTGACAGACTCACAGGCTCACTTTACAACTATGTGAGGCCCCTTCTAGACTAGTTGGAGGGGCTCCTCTCTTAGTTGTTTCACTGTATATAACATTTAAAGATAGTACAACCAGCTCCAGAACACTGACTTGATCAATTCTTGTAACTTTTTCTGATTTTTGTAACACAACTCAAACATTCAACAACATGCTTCACACCTTCTAGTTTGTCTCCTTTTTCTCCCGTTTTGATATAGTCATTCTATTTTCAGACAAAAACTCACTATACAAAATTCTTTCATTATGAAAACTTTTTCTTTTAATCTTTTCCATTAGAACTACATTTTTACAGCCATAACCCTTCTTTTAGATTTTTTTTTTGAGAGGTTTTTGCGATAGGGTGCGTGTGCTTGCCAGATAGACAGAGAGAGACAGAGAGACAGAAAGCGAGTAATCACCCCCCAGGAGGATGGCCACGCCGCAATCCCTTCTCCATTCTCCTCTCGGGATCTTGGGCACGCATTCACACGTGCCTGGCGTGAGTTTAAGCCACTGGGTCCGGGACGCGAACTGCGGTCAACTACATGGGACTCCAGCGACATAGCCATTACACTAACTGCTGGTCCCAGATTTTTTTGTTTTTATCTTTACAAGTTTACAATTAAAAATTGCCTTAATCCAACAGACAAGTTCAATGATAAACATTTACATTTCATTTACATTTATTTAATTTTATCTAATTACTTATTTGAGGTCTTTTTTTTACATTAGCTAGCTTCATGTCATCTAGAGACTGAACTATTAGACACCATAGATTTTCCCAATGTTCCCTAAGTTTTTTTTCTTTTCCTCTGGGATTTGATTCCCAAGGGAGCCTTGCCTGAGGGTTTTAGGGTTCACTTGTGTATGAGCAACACATTTTGAGACAACACCATTGATAAGGCTATCTAGACTAGGCCCAAAGTATTATTTTATTTTATTTTTCTCTTCTCCAGAGTTTAGGAGGAGGAGGACAGAATCTGGAGCAGCTACAAGAACATTTAGTTGGTGATAGAGACATCTACCCACTGACTGGGTCTTATAATTTTCTCTCTTGTCACAGGCTCAGCCGACCTGTTTACTACTATTTGTTCTTATTTTTTTTTATGAGTGTACTTTTGGAAACAATCTTAACCTCTAATTTAGACAGAAATTA
This sequence comes from Tupaia belangeri chinensis, assembly GCF_000334495.1. Lineage (NCBI taxonomy): Eukaryota > Metazoa > Chordata > Mammalia > Scandentia > Tupaiidae > Tupaia > Tupaia belangeri. The sequence continues at coordinate 3,224,544 of NW_006159504.1, read as the reverse complement.
ATCTTAGTCACTTTAAGGGTTACCTGAGGGTTGTCCAGTGTTGTCAGATGTCCAAGGGGTGCTGTTGGGGTCTCGGGTGCCATGAATCCTCAATTTCAAAGGCTAGCTTAGACTCCAGAAGTCCAGAGCTCCCTTCAGAGCTCAGTGCATTGTGTCTGTCTCTAGTTGCCAAATCCACATTAGGGACAAGGCCCCACTGGAGGACATGAGGATGCCAGCCATGGGCATTGTTCAGTGCCCGGGCTACTCACATTGGAAACAGAGTTTCTTCTGAGGCAGAGGCTCTGATCGGGACCATTTCCAGATCCTGCCCTCAGAGTAGTTCCCAGCCTTCAGGATTACGAGTGACTACTGGGTGAGAGCTAAATCAAAGGTTAAGGTGCCCTGCCCATTTTGTTATAACACTTCTCTGAGTAATGTGGGAACTTTTCTGATATTTGTTCTGAATTGTCCCTACTCTGAGAAGTGAACCCAAGTTTCAGTAGATCCTGCAAGGAGCAGCTGAGTACTGTCAGGAGGGCAAAGTCCAAAGTCCAGTGGGGGAGAGGCTTAACTAAAAGAAAGAGAAGTACAAAAAAGCAAGGGGCTGGGGGCAAGGCAATCTGGAGCTCTAGCCTTAACTTGCTTCACCCCATTTTTTTTTTTTTTTTTTGAGACTCTCACCCTATTAAGCTGTAAGACAGTAGTTTTTTAGCTTTTGTTTCAGAAAGATAGGCCCAATTTTTTTTTTTTTTTTTTGAGACTCTCACCCTATTAAGCTGTAAGACAGTAGTTTTTTAGCTTTTGTTTCAGAAAGATAGGCCCAATTTTTTTTTTTTTTTGAGACTCTCACCCTATTAAGCTGTAAGACAGTAGTTTTTTAGCTTTTGTTTCAGAAAGATAGGCCCAATTTTTTTTTTTTTTTGAGACTCTCACCCTATTAAGCTGTAAGACAGTAGTTTTTTAGCTTTTGTTTCAGAAAGATAGGCCCAATTTTTAACAACCATGCATATTTATGCTTTTTTTCTTTTACGTTGGCAAATTTGATGTTTCAAAGGAGCTATTAAGCTTGTCATACATTTATATTGAGCGAATTTTTGATTTTTTTGGCAATCCTAAATTTTAGCATATGCTAGCATCTTGTGAACATGTACAAACAATAACAAAATTTATTTAACAACTTTCCAATGTAAAATGGAACAATCTTACTAACAGACTCTCTTAATATTTTTTATAAAATTTAAAGACCAAAAATAGAAATAACTAAAGCATGTTAGCTTAACAACAAGAATTATAAGGATGACTCAGAGGGAACCAGGCAGTAATGTTTCCATGAGTCCATGTTTAACATTGGATTTATATCCCTTCACACCAGTTTTACCTCTTTAATTCAGGGGCATTGCATGGGCTACTACTTAGTATGTAATTTTGTCAAACTTTTGTTTACTTTTTTTTGGTCAATTTTGGCTTAACAGTTTAGAAAACCAATCAGTTTCCATAGAAAATGAAGATTTTACCCAGATAAATTATTAAATTTTTTTAGAAACCTGTACTTGTAAGAGAGAATTTTCTTTTCATCCTCTTTGTGAATTTCCTTAAGGACATAACATTAGGATTTTAGCCATAGTTAATGCTCTGAGAAAAATTCACAACGGACAGAGAAATTTGGCTATATATACCAGTTTAACATAATAGCCTGCCATTAACTCCTGGGAATCTCAAATTATTTTGGAACACAATGCATGTATAGGCATACAAGTACATAACATTTATACATCTACCTGAAATATAATATCAACAAAATTAGAATTACTTAATTTGACAATGCTTTGTATTTTTATCCAACATGTAAACAGTAAGCCTGATTGGTTTAACATCTCCCTTTTGGATGTTTCAGGGGCCCTCTGTAAACATCCTAGAGTTATTTTGAGGTCACAGATCCCCTGTTAGCACTAAAACTAAAGCCAGAACAAGCTAGTCATGAATTCATCTCCCTATTAGATATCTACTATGTAAAATGCAACACACAACACATAAATACTAGCTGTTTCATTAAACCAACCGTATTAAGGTAAATGTGATGTTGCTTGATCAATAAAAACCTAGACAAAATATGTGTTGGAAATTGTGAAGACTTTCACTTATTAATCTTTTTCTTTCATTACACTTGAAGCCTGCTCATTCACTAAAGTTATATGAACTTGAAAAGCATTTAAGCTAATTTGTATGAGTGCTCTTTTTATAAACTAAATTGAACAGAATTCTTTAAGGCCTTTTTATTCACACAGACATACAACATACAGTACATAACATGACAAACTACATGTATAGGTGCACACACACATCAGGACTATAAGAGCCAATCTCCCTGGGGTTACTTTCACACTAATACTCTTTAGAGCATCTCCCCCTTTTTGAAATCTTTAGTTATACACTCAAGGAAGGTGGGTTTTAACCTTTTGTTGCCTATACCATTAGAGTTTTTATAACACAAATATTCCTGGTATTTCTACCCCATTTAAGTGTGATTTTTTTTTTATGATTTTTATTTTTTTAAATTTTTAAAATAATTATTTATTTAATTTTGTTTATTTATTCATTTATTTTCATTATACCAGAGAGAGACAGAGAGAGAGAAAGAGTGAGAAAGCAAGCTGCCAGGTCCGGGACTCAAACCATGGTCAGCCATGTGGGAGTGTCCAGCACCTTAACCACCATGCCACCTGCTGGTTCCTAAGTATGATGTCTTTAAAAGACCCTCTCAGTTTTGGGATGGACAGTTTGATGCCATAATCACAACTTTCCACACATGCCTCATTGAAATGCTTAAGCATGCATTCTCAGGGACTTTACAAGAGCTGTTCCAGCCTTTCATGAATTCTAAAAGGCAAGTATGCTCTTTGGTCAGGATGTACCCTGGGGCATTCCAGGATCCTCTTGCCTCTACCCACACCTCCTATGGTCACAG
>NW_006159504.1:3208763-3220910 GCF_000334495.1 Tupaia belangeri chinensis | reverse complement strand
GATGGAGAGTTTGATGCCATAATCACAACTTTCCACACATGCCTCATTGAAATGCTTAAGCATGCATTCTAAGGGACTTTACAAGAGCTGTTCCAGCCTTTCATGAATTCTAAAAGGCAAGTATGCTCTTTGGTCAAGATGTACCCTGGGACATTCCAGGACCCTCTTGCCTCTACCCACACCTCCTATGGTCACAGGCAGTTTTCAGCAATAGTACTCTGACTGTAGGGATCATCGGTTCTTGAAGAACTCCTTGATCAATATTCCATTACTCGGTACCCTCAAGTGAGGAGGAGGAGGAGGGATGGAACCAAGTGATGTTTTCCAAGAGGGTGCAGAGGAAATAATTAAAACAGCAGAAGAAACAAAAGAAACCCATAAAAAAATCCTAAGATATCCAGGGACTCAAACCCTGATTTTCCAGGGACTCAAACTCTGTCTTCCCAGGGACTCAAACCCTGTCAGGGACTCATTCCTGTGCCGCAGCCATAGCTGTGGGGCCACAAACACAGTCATTCACTCATCATGCACACAAGAGGGTACTACGTTCCTTCCCACCAATCCAAGAGAGCATGGAGAAAATATGTCCAATAACAGTAAAAGCAGAAGAAACCCATTTAAAAAAACAAAACAAACAAACAAAAAACCCTGAAACTTCCAGGGACTCAAACCCTGTCAGGGACTTTAACCCTGATTGCCCACAAAATGTCTAAGGGCTAGGAGGGGGGACTCAAACACCTTACCATCTAGCTCCCAGATTCCAGCACATCTGATAGAACCTAAGTAGGGGTTCTAAAACCGTCTCTCGTCAGCCGTGAATCCAGCCACTGTGGAGGGACTCAAACCCTCAACCCAGGGATTTAATCCCTGTCATGGACTCTAACCCTGATTTCCTGCAGACTGGACTTTCAGGGGCCTTCCGGGGACTCAAACCCTGCCTGCGATTCCCTCCCTGTTCCATGGCCAACCCCTTACTCACCGGTTTGTCTTCACTGAAGCAGATAGAACAGGACAAGAACATTCAAAGAAATGCCTCTGGAGGTCTTACAGCAAAACTCCACAGACTTTTGGAGGAGCCATCAGCATTTCTGGTCAGTTGCCAACAATCCCAAGAGGAGCTCGGGGGTCTTGGGAAATCCCAGGTGGTACCTCCCCTAGAGCAGTCCTGAGCAGCCAGCAGCCGGGCCAAGAGAGGCCGTTTTCCCTAGGATGCCTCACACAGGTACCAGACAGGTACGTGATCTCGCTGGGGCCTCTAAATTTTATAATCTACTCAGTGAGAAATATGAGGACATCCAGACATAGCCAAATTTATTGGAGTTTATTGATTAAGCCGGGAGTGACTTGATTTAAAGTGAAGGCTTCTGTTTTGTAACATCTAGACTAAGGTTATGGGCCTTGATCTTAACATCCTTGAAATGGTCCATCATAAGCATCAGAGGGGAAGTCTGAATCTATCCCATTTCTGTCAGAAAAATGTACACACCAACAGAGATAAGTAAATAAACACACAGACAGGACAAATGCAGCCACTCAGATGCTCTTTACTAAATGAAAAGCGAACCTAAAGTGGGACAACGACCTCACGCCATGCTGCAGGAGCGACCCGCCATTTCCCTTCAGAACAACTAGGGGCACTGTGTCCCCTCCTGGGGGCCCTGGAATGTCTTCTAGGCCCCTAGATCAGTGGCCTGCCAGTGCGTCCACTAGACCAATTCCGATCTATTACAGAGTTAGGGCCCTCAGAGACTGAACAGGACAAACACAGAGACAGAGGAAACACACTCACCGGCCGTTATCAGTCAACTCTCCGATTCGGATCCTGGGAGTCTTGGGGAATCCTGGACAAGCTCCCAAATATTGTGCCCCAGTCACGAAGTTCCCAAAAGACCACCAGGGAGCTGTTCCAATGTAAGCACATGAGGGTCGCTTTTATTCAGGCTTGAGCCAGGACTCCCAATCTCATCGGCCCAGCAGGTCAGAGTTGAGAGCCCTGCATGTTAGTGGGGCTGGGTTTTTATTCGGCTGTTGGGAGGGAAGTCGAGGCGTTCTGAGGAATGGGCTCAGGTGGCTACACATTGGCTGTAGATTACAGGGAGGGGAGCTGTCTCTGGCACCTCCTTTGCTTCTCTCCTTCAACAAGTTGTGTGTGTGTGTGTGTGTGTGTGTGTGAGAGCTCATTGGTCAGTCCCCATGGGGTGATGGTCTTATGACTTTTTCTTAGGTGACCAGCTTGCCTCCTTGAAATGATGCGGATTCTCACGAAGGTGGGTTTAACAAAATGGACTCGCCCTGAAAGAAATGGAGTCACTCTGGCCCTTCAACACAAACAACTGAAAACTTGTGAAAAAATGATAAATTTCACCGTTATCCAGGAAAAGGCAAATAGGAAAGAAACATCCCTTTCCCTCCATTTATCAATATCTACGTATTAAAAAGTTAGGTAAGAATCCAAGATTTGACATGGTTATGAGAACACAAGCATATTCACACACTGTTGGAATATGAGTTGGTATGTTCTTTATAGACAGAATTCAGCCTATAGCTATTGTACTTTTGTGTGTATTTATTTCATAAGAGAGAGAGAGAAAGACAAACGCCCTCAGCAAGATCTCACACCAATGGTCTTGCCCTCAGCTTTCCCACTCAGTCAGAATCACAGGTGCAGGTGCACATGCCCTGCATTGTACATTGACCTGGGAAACCCAATCTTCCATCTGGATCTAGCATCACAGAGTGGCCTGCTATGGTTGCACAACCATGGCTGTGTTTATCATGTCTTTTTTTTTTATAGTTTATTTTATTCATGGAAAAGAGTGAGAGTAAGTGTGTGTGTGTGTGTGTGTGTGTGTGTGTGTGTGTGTGTGTGTGAGAGAGAGAGAGAGAGAGAGAGAGAGAGAGAGAGATGCTTGCTTGACTGGGTCTAATCATGCCATGATCCCTTCCCTAGCTCTCCAGCTCATTGGGATTCTGGGCATGTGCAAGCCTTCAGCATGTTTTCAAGCCCACTTAGAGATCTGAACTTGAGGCCAGCCCTGTGATTTTCATCAGGGCAGTTCAAATTGTGACCAACTGCACCACAAAGCTGGGTCATAGTGTGCCTTTTGACTGATATGTTACAACTATGTATCCATCATATAGAAATATTGACACTTGTGCAGATAAAATTTTATTTGACACTTGTTTGTTTCTGAGAGAGCTTTGCTATAGGGCGCGAATGCCCACTGGAGAGAAAGAGAGAGACAGAGGGACAGAAAGTGAGAAGTCAACCCCAGGGGGTATGACCACGCTACAATCCTTTCTCTTCCATTCTCCTCTTGGGATTTTGGGCACACATGCATGCACAAATGCCCGGTATGAGTTTTAAGTCACTGGATCGGGGACTAGAACTGTGGTTGACTATGTGGGAATCCAGTGACTTAACCATTATGTCATCTGCTGGTTCCGATGCTTGTTTGTAATAGCAAAAAATCAGAAACTACTTAAACACACATCTATGCTCATGGTGTCCTTATAGAATAGTATTTTCTGAAGCTGATAATAAAAAATGAAGTTAGAACTAAAGATGTTTCTAGACTTCTAGTAGATTACCTTCTGATCAGCCCATTGTAAATTGAAAATATTATAAGCCAAAAATGTACTTAATACATCAAACTGAACATCATAGCTGCTTAATCCAGCTTGCCTCAAATGGACTCAGAATACTTACGTTAGCCTACGAGTAGTCAAAACCATTTAATACAAAGCCCATTTTATGATGAAGTGTTGGATAGCTCATGTAATTTATTGAATACCATCCTACTGAAAGAGGAAAACAATACAATCCTTGTTATTTTAGTCCAAAGTCACTATCAGGTTTTTCTTATTTTTATTTTTTATGATTGCCCTGCACTGTTGCAAAGTTGAAAAATCAACTGAAGACTATCTGTGCAGTGTATTTTTTTTAGGGAATCAGGAAAGATCTCCAGAGTATGTTAATACTGTATGCAGTTAAATTTATGATTGCAGTCCTGTGTTGCTTAATGATGGGGATACATTTTTTTTTTTTTTTGGAGAGGTTTTCACTATAGGGCGCATGCGCTTGCCAGACAGACAGAGAGAGACAGAGAGACAGAAAGTGAGAAATCATCCCCCAGGGGGGATGGTCACGCCGCAATCCCTCCTCCTCCATTCTCCTCCCGGGATCTTGGGCACGCACGCACACGCTCCAGGCGTGAGTTCTAAGCCACTGGGTCTGGGACGCGAACCGCGGTTGACTACGTGGGAGTCCAGCGACATAGCCATTACGCCAACTGCTGGTTCCCATGATGGGGATACATTTTGAGAAATGTATTGTCAGGTAATTTTGTCATTGTGTGAACATCACAGACTGCACTTACATAGACCTAGAAGGTATGTAGCCTACTGCATACCTAGTCAATCTGGTATAGCCTACTGCTCCTAGGCTACAATATGTGCTCCTAGGCTACAAATATGTGCAGCATATTACTACACTGGGTACCACAGGCACTGAAACAGAGTGGAAAATATTTGTGTATTTAAACATAGAAAAGGGACAGTAAAGATATGTATAAGACATGAAGAATGGAATACCGTATAGGGCACTTAGCATGATGGAGCTTACAGGACTGGAAGTTGCTTAGGATGCGTCCGCGAGTAAGTGGCAAGCGAATGTGGAGGCCTAGATGCTACTTTACAGTGCTGTAGACTTTATAAACACTGGACACTTAGGCTTAAATTTATTAAACAAATTTTCAGAGTCTGTAGGTGGCATAGTGGTTAAGGCACTGGATTCTCAATGGCTGACTGGAGTTTGAATCCTGGATCCGGAGGCTTGAAACCACTGGGTGTGTATGTGCTTGTGCCCCAAATCCTGAAAATGGAAGAACCCAAGATCCCAAGAGGAGAATGGAGGAGGAGGGATTGCAGTCTGGCCATCCCCTTGGGGGGTGATTTCTCACTTTCCTTCTCTTGCTGTCTCTCCAGAAGTGCATGTACCCTGTAACAAAAATCTCTCAAAAAATATTTTTTTTCTTCAATAGAATTACCTTAGGTTACTGTAACTTTTTATTTTATACTTTAATTTTTTTTAACCTTTTTCACTTTCATGTTACCACTTGCTTAGCTTAAAACACAAGCACATTGTACAGCTGTACAAAAACTTCTTTCTTTCTTTATATCCTTACTCTACATGTTTTTTTCCTGTTAATTTTTTAAATTTTCCTGTTAAAAACTTAAACATAGGCCCAGCTATGGGTGGCATGTGCTATTAAGACAGTTTGCTGTGCAGACTGGGACCACATGAGAAGCCCAGCTTCAATTCCCAATCTGATCTAAAGAACCAGGCATGGTAGTGCATGTGTGTAGTCCCAGCTGTGGGGCTGGGGCAGGAGGGTTGCAACACAGCGAGACATTATCTTAAACAAAAAGAAATCTAAGACATAAACACACATTAGCCTAAGCCTACACAGGGTGGAACATTAATGTCACTGTCTTCAACCTCCAACCCTTGTCCGCTGGAGGGGCCATGATGAACAAAACAGCATGAGATTAAACCATGTGCAAGACAAAATAATGTAGTCAAAAGAAACAATGTGACACACAATGCTGCAAACATAACAAATCAGTAGGAGTTTATTTTGGTATAAAATATTTTTTGAAATCTATACATGATTTTTTAATAATGCACATTTTTTGAAGACCCTTCTTACATATTTCTGTATTATTAGACTTTTTGCAAATGTCATATACTTTTTTGTGATAGTTAAAACAAAAAGATTAAAGATTTAAATATACATCCTTTGTGTTTAAAAAGGACTCATTTTATGAACATACTGACTTTGGGGATTACTTTGAAAAATAGGAGTGGAAGTCACCAGACGATACATTCAAAATATAGTAGTTTTACCAAAGTGTGTTATTTTGGCAGAAGGAGATCAGAAAATCCTCAAAACATATGTTTAATGTAAAAATGTATTTGTTTGTTCCATGCTTATTGATGATTCAATGTTCTGAGAAAGTTTTCCAGTATGAATCTACAGGAGAAAACCAAATTAGTTGGAATAGAAGTAGAAAACAAGTTTGACACATGAGGAAGAGTCAGACGACATACAGATACTTAATCTCAGAGTTGAAGGAGACAGGGAATGTTTGTCCTGCCACCTTTTGGGGAACATAGCCATATATCAAATAACCACATGTAAAAGTTTCAGAAAGTTAAGATTCAAGGAAGACAGTGACAGGACTGGGCACACGATCAGGGTTCCAAGCGTGCTGCATTCATCAGAACTGCTGGGCGGGATACCAAGTACTTCTCATTCCACCTCTCTCCCCGAAGACATAAGGATGTGTTGTTACTTAATCTTGCTTTTCTATTACAAAGTCATTATCACCTCTAACAAAATTTTCTTTTACTGAATATTCATAGCGTGAGTGGCCTAGTAATGTATTTTTGCAGAGTTGACCTAGATTGTAATATCAAGGTTGTTTAAATCATGATGGAAATCAATTCAAATACAGCCAGTGTGTCACAACCCGGTTAACTTTTCTCCTCTTTTCACATTGCCTTTATCTTCTAGAATTTCTTCTCCCTTTTCATCCTATCTTTGTTCAGTGGAAATACTATTAGTCAAGGGCATCAACTGTTTGTATTAGCTATATTAAAAGTTGTTGGTAAGGAACAAGACAGAGCTCTTCTCTTCCTCTCCCTCTTTCTCTTTTAAAGTTTTATTTATGTGTAAATTTACTTGCTATAAAATTTGCTCATTTTAAGTATATAGTCAAAATGTTAGTAAATTTTTCTAGCTGTGCAATCGGCATTACTACAATCCAGTTTTAGAAACACTTCTATCACACCAAATAAGTTTTGTTGGGATCCTTTTTTTTTCCTTTTTTTCGCTTTAGGGTGTGTGTGCTCGCCAGACAGACAGAGAGAGACATAGAGACAGAAAGCGAGAAATCACCCCCGAGGGGGGATGGTCACGCCGCAATCCCTTCTCCTCCATTCTCCTCTCGGGATCTTGGGCACGCACGCACACGCTCCCGGCGTGAGTTTTAAGCCACCGGCTCTGGGACGCGAACCCCTACATGGGAGTCCAGCAACATAGCCATTACGCTAACTGCTGGTTCCCATGTTGGGATCATTTTAATTCTAATATTTGGATTAGATTTATTGAGGAGTTAATGTAACACAGGTAGCATAAATTCTGGTCCCAAACACAAGCGATAACAAACTTGTGGTGAGGTATTCTCTAAGCATTTTGCTTTCTTATTTCTGTTTTTTATTTAGATCTAGTGATGATGAGCGAATTTCCCCACTGTCTCCCTCTAGGACCCTCCCTCTTCCTCCTACCACTCCTCGGTTCAGTGTGCTCACAGTGTAACTTGTCTGCGATTTGGGCTTCGTGTGGACATTTTTTAAATCCATCTTCTTGGTTTTTTACAAGTTTTACTTTTTTATCTATTCCCCCACACATGAGCACCCCTAGGGGCGTTTCCTTTTCACACTTCCCTCCCACAGTCCCTCCCTTCCCACAAGGGAGGCTGTAATACTCTCAGGATTTCTATTATTATTTAGGGCACAAGTCTTTCTCCTTTTCCCAACCACTCAGCCAATTATTCTAAAAGATTAAATAATTTTCTAATCTACAAATGTTAGACACTGGAAGATTTTCTTTGAACATCTAGTCATCCATATGACGAGAAAAGGAAGTCATCCTTGTACACATTTTCTTAGCTCTTCTAAGTAATACATATTTTTTTGGAGAGTTTTTTTTTCTTTTTTTTTCAGTTGGGTGTGTGCGCTCACCAGAAAGACAGAGACAGAGAGACAGAAAGAGAGAAGTCATCCCCCAGGAGGGATGGCCATGCCACAATCCCTTCTCCTTCATTCTCCTCTCAGGATCTTGGGCACACATGCACATGTGCCTGGCATGAGTGTAAGCCACGGGTTCCAGGACTCAAACCATGGTCAGTTACATGGGAGTCCAGCAACATAACCATTATGCCATCTGCTGGTCCCTCTTCTAAGTAATATTTAGAACATTCCAGGCATATCTAAACTAGATATCTGTGAAAAGTAGCTATGTTCACCACCAAGTATACACGAAGACTTTCAGAGAGGTGCACAAAGTGAGATATTTTTAATGGAATTGTTTTCAGAACTTTAAATTCTGCGTGTACTCTTTTCTATAAACTGATCTGCCTGAGAACAGCCTGTGGCATGCGGTTCTCTGTTCTCACCTTTCCTTATGCTCAATCTTGTCTTATCTAAAGGACATGGGAGTATTTCACTCCTTTCCCAGTCTTACTCATATTTTGCACTGGGATATGATGACCTCTGGGTGATAAGAGGCCAGTTCAAAAAGGCCAGTTCAAAAATGGATAACTTGAGGAAGAGATCTATAAGGCCAAAGTCAAACTAGCCATGGTACAAAATGCTAACAAGGACAGGGCCTTTTTCATCTGTGTGGGAGATGCACGATGCTTCATGCCTTCTTAGAGAATTCAGAAGTGAAGTTATTATCATAAGAATGCCTATTAACATTTTCTTTTTCAGGTCAAAGTCAGACTTTTTCTTTTTGATTTTTGTTTTGAGGCAGACTTTTTCATTTACTGTTAATTTTTAAGTTTCTTTCACGAGCAAAAATGAGACTGGTATGGGGGAGGGGGGAGAAATAGAGATTCCCCAACAGGGTCTTGATGCTGTGATTCACCTCTTGTCTCCAGCCAGCCTTAGATCATAAGCAAGCATAGCCCAGTATACTCAGAGAGGTTTCTAGAATTGAACTTGGAACTTTCCTATGTGGGATTGTCTCACAGAGCATTACATTTTACAGCTGTACCACTGTCTGACCCCAAAGGTCATGCATTTTCTAACAGTAAGTTTAAGTTTGTTTTGGCTCATTAGTTAGTCATTAAAGATTGGCTTTGACCTTTAAATTACATGGCAGCATTCCTCATCCATTAAATAAGCAAAATTTGTAGCTTCAAGGTTATGATAAAAAAAATACTTCAAGTGTATGCCATATACAGTATGCAGGATATTGCATCTTTTCAATTACTTACATTGATCATTTTAATCTAGCACCTGCCAGATGAACACTGTGTGAGGAAATACCATTTTAAAATTTTATTAATGTTTTTGTTTTGCCTTTTGGTTTAGTGTTTAAATTTTTTAAATATGTTCAACCACTATATATCATTATAGCATGCAAAATAAATTTCCCAACATGAATATACTGCATATTAGTCTAGTCAAAGATATTATCATACGTGCAATCATCAGCAGATAATTTTTCATTTTTGTGCCCCTTAAATGTTTTGTTTATTTTTCTCCTTGATTCCTTCATCTCACCTTCCCTCATTTCTCAACCTCTTCCCGAGCTGTCTCTAGTATCCACAATTGTTCTCATGCTTTTCCAGTCTTTCAGTTTCTGCCATAGAGTACAGACCTCTGGTGCATATTGAGTGGAGACATACAATGCCTCTTTTTCATAGTCTGGCTTACTTCCCTTAGCAGTAAATCTTCCATATTCATCCAATTTCTATCAAATTCCAGAGTCTTGTTTTTAATGGCCAAATAGTATTCCATAATGTATATGTGCTATACTTTTTCAATCCGTTCATCTGACTGTGGACTTTTGATTTGGTTCCCTGTCTTAGCAATTGTGAATAATGCTGCAATAAACATGGATGTACAAGTAGTTTTCTGACTGAGTGTATTCCTATCCTTTGGGAGATACCCTTTGAGTGGACTTGCTTGATCATATGGTAGTTCTATTTGTAGGTCTTTGATAAATCTCCATATTGTTCTCCATAGTGGCTGTACTTATTTACATTCCCACCAACAGTGTAGGAGAGTTCCCTTTTCACTACAGCCTCACCAGCACTTATTATTTTTCATTTTTTAAGTCTTAGCTATTTTGACTGAGGTTAGGTTGTAACTCATCGTGGTTTTGTTTTACATTTACACTTTTGATGAGGGATGTTGAGCATGTTTTAATATTCTTTTTGACTATTCATATGTCATCCTTAGTTGTCTGCTCAGCTCAATTGCTCATCTGTTAATTGGGTTGATTTTTTTTTGAGGGGGGGGTCCATAAACTGCTTGAGTTTCCTGTATAATCTGGTTATCAGTCTCTGACCTGAGGCATAGTTTGCAAATATATTCTCTCATTCCAAGGGTTGCTGATTCACTCTAATTATCATTTCTTTTGCAGAAGTTTTTTAACTTGATGCAATCCCACTTGCCTATTTTTGGGATTATTGCTTGTGCTTTGGGGGTCTTATTTAAAAAGTCTTTGCCTACTCTGATGTTGCCAAGAATTTCTCCTGCATTATCCACCAGTAGTTTTATAGTTTGAGATCTTAAGTTTAGATCTTTGATTTGAGTTGACTTTTGTTACTGGTGAGAGATAGGGGTCCAGATTCATCTTTCTACAGGTAGGATACCCATTTTTTTCACATCATTTGCTGAAGAGATTTTTTTCTTCACTGAATTGACTGGTGCCCTTTGTCAAAAATCAGTTGGCTGTATGTTTTGGGGTTTATTTCTGGGATCTCTACTCTGTTCAATTAGTTCACATGCCTGTTTTTGTGCCAGTACCATGCCATTTTGATTATCACCGCTTCGTAATATATTTTGGGGTCAGGGAGTCAGATGCTTCATACTCCACTATTTTTGTGCAGTATTCTTGGCAATATGTTTTTTTTCTATAAGTTCAGATGAATTCTATGATTGTTTTTTTTTTCTGAATCTTTGAGAATATCTTTGTTAATTTGACCAAAATTATATTAAATTTGTAGATTAACTTGGATTGCATTGACATTTTGATTATATTAATTCTTCCAATCCAGGAATATTGGATGTCTTTCTATATTTTTGTGTCATTTTCCATTTCCTTTCTAAGTTTTTCATAGTCTTCCTTTTCAAGATCTTTGAAGTTTTTGGTTAGGTTTATTTTTAGGTATCTTATACTTTTTGTGGCTATTGTAAATGGGATTCTTTTCTTCAATTCTACCTTGTTTGTGTATAGAAATGGTATAGACTTTTGTATGTTGATTTTGTATCCTCCCACTTTACTGTATTCATTTATAACTTGCAGGAGTTTGTGTGTGTGTGTGTGTGTGTGTGTGTGTGTATTCTTTTGAACTTTTTAAATATACATAATCATGTCATTTGCAAATAGAGAGATCATTTCACTTCTTTTTCCCTGTTTGAATACTTTTTATTTTATCCTCCTGTCTTGTTGTATTGGCTAGAACTTTCAGTAATAGATTGAAAAGGGGTGGAGAAAGGGGACTGCCTTGTCTTGTTCCAATTTTTAGTTGAAAAACTTTCAGCTTTCTCCCATTTAATATTATGTTATCTATGGCTTTTATTGTGTTGAGAAATGTACCTTCTATGTCAGCTTTTCTGAGTTTAATCATGAAGGGATATATTTTATAAAATGTTTTTCTCGGGATCCTGGGCACGCATGCACATGCGCTCAGTGTGAATTTAAGTCACCGGGTCCGGGACTCAAACCATGGTTGAACACATAGGAATCCAGTTGACACAGCCATTACACTAACAACTGGTCCCAAATGGGAGTTAACTTTGAAAAAAATTTTTTTGTATAATTCAGAAGGGAAGCCATCAGGACCTGGGCTTTTATTTGTTGGGAGGCCGTTTATTACTAATTCAGTTTCATTGCTTGTTATTGGTCTATTCAGGGTTTCTATGTCTTCTTTTTTTTGTTTTTTTTTTTTTTTTGCTTTTAAATTTTTTTAATTTATGATTTTATATTATAGATAGCTTTTTGATACATATTCTTTTCTATAACAAAGGCTTTCTTTTGATGCTAATGTTTTGAAATCTTGCCACTGATCTAAAACCGAGTAGTACACCATTACATGACCTTAAATCTACAGTATCAAATCAGTTTTTCAGTAACATCTTTTTTTAATTTTTTATTTCAATTTATTTATTTGCATTCATTCACTGTACATCATTACAGCATACAAAATGAGATTTTCCATCCAGAGTACACTGTATATTGTCTCAATCAAGCACATCAACAAACATGTTATTGTCAGCAAATGATCTTCCATTTCTTGTTTTCTGTATGTTTTGCTTTTTCCCCCCATCCTTGGTTCCCTCTCTCT
>NW_006159504.1:3185335-3207038 GCF_000334495.1 Tupaia belangeri chinensis | reverse complement strand
CTTCTCCTCCATTCTCCTCTCGGGATCTTGGGCACGCACGCACACGTGCCCGGCATGAGTTTTAAGCCACCGGGTCCGGGATACAAACCGCGATCGACTATGTGGGAGTCCAGCGACATAGCCATTACGCTAACTGCTGGTTCCCTTTCTTTCAAATTTTTGAAGTTCAGCCTGAATGTTCAGGAGCAAGCAGACAGGGGTGATCTTGAATCTCTTTGCCCTTCTGTTGTGATCGCTGGTGCAGCAGATCCAGTAGATATTGGGGAATATATTAACCCTATTAGTATTTGGATGTTTAACTGCAGTGCTCTTAGATCCGTCTAAAAACACATTGACTGGATATTGGAGGGTGGAGAGACAAGAAAAAGGAAAATGAAAAAGAGAAAGAGAAACAACAACAAAAAAAGAAAAAAAAGACAAAAAATTAAAAAATTGTAATTACTATTCTTTGTTTTTAAAAAAATCACAAAATAGAACTCTAGTTCATTGGAGCCATGTGGAACTCCTTCTGAAGACCCGGCTTCTTCTGCCTGGTGGGAGGACCAGAGCGACAATTAACAAGATAAAAGGCGGAGCTGAGAGCCAGAGAGAAACTGTGCCTTTTAAAAAAAAGTGTAAGAAGGAAGAATTACAAAAAAAGTGGGGAGACAGAAGCAGGAAGAGACAGGAACCGAGACACAGAAGCAGAGATAGAAGGCTGGGGATGTGGGGGTGGTGGGGCTCCCTACCGCTAGCTCGTTTGCTGGAGTCTGAATTATCGGTAGAAAGTCTTTATTCCCTGAAAAATCTAGTTCATTGGAGCCATGCGGAACCTCCTTCTCAGGGTTTCTATGTCTTCTTGATCCAGTCTTGGTATATTATAAGTGCCTGTAAATTTTTCCATCTCATCCAAGTTTTCTTTTTTTTTCTTTTGTTATTTCTGTTATATCTGTTGTGATATTGCCTTTTTCATTGTAAATTCAATTTATTTGATTTCTTTCTCCTTAATTAGTTTAGCTAATGATGTGTCAATTTGTTTTATTGTGTCAAAGAACTAGTTTTTGGTTTCATTTATTTTCTGTATAGTTAGTTTATTCTTTATTTCATTTATTTCTGCTTGAATCATTTTTATTCCTTTTCTCCTGGCATTTTTTAGTTTTTTTTTTTTCCCCTCCAGTTTCCTGAGGTGTGCTATCAGGTTGTCTATTTGCCATTTTTCTTTTTTAAAATTTATTTCTTTTTTAAAATTTATTTTACATTATTTCTTTTATATATATATATATATACACACACACATATATATACATATATATTATTTTTATTATTATTTCTATTTCTTTTATGCATTCAATCACATTACTTAGCTTGCAAAGTGAAAATTCCAACATGTGTACATTTTGTACCAGTCCAGTTGACAA
Organism: Tupaia belangeri chinensis; assembly: GCF_000334495.1. Taxonomy (NCBI): domain Eukaryota; kingdom Metazoa; phylum Chordata; class Mammalia; order Scandentia; family Tupaiidae; genus Tupaia; species Tupaia belangeri. Next base: position 3,205,641 of record NW_006159504.1, on the reverse strand, counting down.
TACTATAAGGTTATCCTTCAACAGATAATAACCCATTTCTTTGTCCCATAAATGCCTTGCCTCATTATTTTTCTCTTTAATGTCCTTCCTCAGACTCTACTCCTTTGCCCTCCCTCTTCCCATACTGTATTTGGTATTCACAACCATTTACTATGTTTCTATATTCTTTAGTCATTCAGTTTGAGCCATAGAGTGCAGATGATCGGTATGTATTAAGTGGGGACATAGAATGTCTCTCTTCCATAGCCTGTCTTGCTTTACTCAGCAGTAAATCTTCCATATTCCTTCACTTTCTGTCAAAGGCCAGGGGCTTGCTGTTTTTTATGGCTGAGTAGTATTCCAGAATATATGTGCCACACTTTTTCAGGCCATTCCTCTGTTCATGGGCATTTGGGTTGGTTCCATGTCTTAGCAATTGTGAATAATGCTGCAATAAACATCAATGTGCAAGCACTTTTCTGACTAAATTATTATTTTTTTTGGAAGCACTTTTATTTTAGTTTTTTAAAGAAGCATCAGAAAATTATGATCCAAGAATTTGAAACCCTAATGTTACAGGCAAAGCCTCATTTTTAGGAAATATGAAACACTCTGTTTCTTCTATTTCTAATAGCTCATCAAGAGATGCCACCACTAAATTATATTCCTGCAGCATTTTCGGGTAGCAGGACACTGCCTGCTTGTTCCTTGCTGAACACCGCACAGGAGCGATGAGCTTCATGTCTTGCACTTCTGGTATTCCATTTAAGCTTGGGCTTGAGACAATCTGTAATTTAATACCAGGATGATTCTGCAGTTCTGCCTTGGTTCTCTGGGGGTACTGCTACAACCTGTTTCCTCTGTTTTGGAGAAAGACAAGGCTTTTCAGATTCCATCTTTATGACCATCTCTTACAGTGATGTTTTATTAGTTTCAGCAACTAAATAGTCAGAGGTAATTTCTTCCTCATCTCTGTTTAAATCTTGCAAAATATTAAGAACAACTTCTCACAACTCTTGTATTGGTGTTGCTCCATTTTTAATGACTTCATCATATAGTTCAATAACATCAAAGCTGCCTTTACATGCCAACAACTTGGCTTTGCAGATCCAGAATTTAGCAATTTTTTCAGCCTCAGGAATGTTGGACAATATGGTAAACATTTCATTAGAAGGTGTACCTCCTTCAATGAGCTGTAGACATTTGTTCAGAATGTTGTTAATTTTGTTGGACAGTTCAAGTTGGGCTTTCTTTTCCTTCTCTTCTTTTTTCAATGCTTTCCCAGAATGAAATATTCATTTCCTCTTTTATTTTTCTTTTTATTTTAAGTTCCATGGGATGCTGTTTATAGATTTTCCCCTTAGATTTCTGCTATTCTTCTAGTTGCTTCCTTTGATCTTCTGCTATTGACTTCTTTTTCATATCTGGACTAGTTTGGGTCTCATTTAAGACTCCTTTCCTATTCATGGTTGTGTGACCAGCTTGTGTTTTGGGAGCTGTTTTATTCATGAAATGATTCTGAGGAATAGTCTTTTTCAGCTTGGAGTCCAAAGTCTGTGCTTTTTGTTGAAAGTTGTTGTATTTATTACCAGTGGTTCCATCTGCTCTAATGCTTGAGGTGCTTGGAATAACTAAATTAAAGGTGAGAGTTGGCAGATGAGACCTCTGGCTTATGGCTTTTGATCTCTGAAGTATACATGATGTTGGAGGTCTAAAACAAGATTAAGTGGACTTCTGATTTTCCTTCACTTGTGGATGTTTGTTACCATATCCACTCTGAAGCAAGTTGGGGTATATCCTGGATTTAGAAGGTTTCACTTTCTGTTCAAGAACAAGGTATGACTGTGACTTAGTTTCTTTTGGTTCTTTGTATTTACTCCTACTAACCTTTATGTCCTTGACCACTGGCTTCTTTGATATTTGAGTCCTATTAAAGGTCTGAACAAGGTGCGAGGGAACTGTTCTTGAGTGTTTTTCTCCTGGTCTTGTAAGACCTGCTCCATTAGACAATTGCTGTAACTTTACGGGTAGAGTCCCGATTTGTGTTTCTCCAACAAGTTGCTTATTAACTGTCTTTAAGAACAGTACTATTCACCAAACTTTTGCCCATGGCTTGTTTAGGAGCCAAACTTCCCTTCATTGGATTATGAGAGCTAGTCTTTGTCTTAGTTATGGCACATGATTCAGGACCTGGCTTCCTCTCAGGTTCTGATAAGGTTTGGGGCAAGTTCTCTTTGTACATCTCTTTCAAAAAGATATCCGAAGATTGGTTTTCGACATGGGTACTGTCTACAGAGTCTATACATTTAGCGTTTCCTTGGTCTGTTACTTGCTGCTTTATAGGTTTCAATTCCTGCATATTGAGTAACCCCACAGATTTTCTTGACAGTTCTACAGTGGATGATCCACCTTCATGCAGCTGATGAGTCCTGCTGGAATGCTTATCATTTGGGATCGAAGAAACACATCCTGAAGTCAGCTCTTTAGCCACAAGTTTTGGTGGCTCCACCTTTGGTTTTTGTGACCCTGGGCTGTTCTGGGCTGGAGTTTAATGCTAACTGAGTGTGTGGTTTTGACAGGCAAGACAACATGGCTGGTAACATCCTTTTTTGGTCTAATAGTAGATTTAGGAGGTGGTGGATTCGGGTAGCTATTCTTGGCTTTTAGATAAGGCTTGTGTTTTGGTTCTTCAGTTTTCCCTTGGCTGCAAGGTATTCCTGGAGTTTTCTCTGCCGATCCTCTGTGGGGGCAGCGGCAGCGGACCCCGGTGAACTATGACTCCTCAATGACAGTTTTTCTTCAAAGATTGCACCTGGAATCAAGAACCTGACTAAGGATTCTTCTGTCCCTTGGGTAGATACCAAGGAGTGGGATTGTGGATCACATGGTAGTTCTATTTGTAGATTTTGAGGAATCTCTAAATTGTTCTCCACAGTGACTGGACCAATTTACATTCCCACCAACAGTGTAGGAGAGTTCCCCTTTTACCACACCCCCACCAGCACTTATTCTTTTTTCTTTTCCTTTTTTTTTTTTTTTTTTTAATCTTAGTCATTCTGACTGGGGTTAGGTGGTATCTCATTGTTGTTTTGATCTGCATTTCCCTTCCAATGAGGGATGGTGAACATTTTTTCATACGTCTTTTGACTATTTAGAGAATGCTTTTCTCAACTCATTCTGCCATCTTTTAATAAGGTTGATTATCTTTTTCTGGCACAGCTGCTTGAGTTCCTTGTGTATTCTGGTTATCAGTCCCTTGCCTGATGAATAGTTTACAAAAATCTTTTCCTGTTCTGAGGGCTGTCGATTCACACTAATTTTTGCCATGCAGAAACTTCTTAATCTGATATAATCCCATTTGTCTATTTTTGGGATTATTGACTGTGTTCTAGGGGTTTTACTTAAGAAGTCTTTACTACCCCAATGTCTCTCAGAGTTTCCCCAGTGTTTTCCAGCAGCAGTTTTATAGTTTGATATCTTAGATTTAGATTTTTGATCCACTTTGAGTTGATTTTTGTGAATGGTGAGAGGTTGGGGTTCAGACTAATCTTTCTGCAAGTGGATATCCAGTTTTTCCAGCACCATTTACTAAAGAGGTTTTCCTTTTCCCAATGGAGTGACTGGTACCCTTTGTCAAAAACCAGATGGCTATAAGTTTGGGAATTTATTTCTGGAGACTCTATTCTGTTCTATTGGTCTACCTGTCTGTTTCTGTACCAATACCATGCTGTTTTGATTACCACAGCTTTGTAGTATATTTTTGGGTTAGGGAGTGAGATGCCATCTACACCACTCTTCTTGTGGAGTGAAAAATGAGGACAACATCTGAGAAATACTAAACATAATTAAATGACCAAATATCTGAATATCAGAAATTTCAGAAAATAAAGAATCAGACACAAGCATAGAATATTTATTACAAGAAATATTTGCAGAAAACTTTCCAAATCTAGAGAAACATTCAGACATCTAGACCCAAGAAACACAAAGGACCCCAACTGGAATTAACATTAGAAGTCCTGCTTATGACACATCATAGCTAAATGAGTGAAAAAACCATGGATAAAGACAAGATACTAAAAATGGCAAAAGAGAAACATCAAATCACTTACAAAGGTTATTCTATTAGGCTAACATCAGACCTCTCAACTAAAATAATGCAGGCAAGAATTTAAGACATGTTCAACATACTTAAAGAATACTATACCTGGCAAAATACTATATCCTTCAAATAAGAAGAATGAATAAAATAATTCTCAGACAAACAAAAATGGAGTGAATTCACCAATACCAGACCAGCAGTACTGTATCAGGAAAACTAAAGAGACAGAAATAAGAGAACAAAAAACAGCCAAGAAATAAGAGACCAAAATAAGAGAACTAAAAACAACCAAGAAAATGGCTAACAAAATGGTAAGTTTGCAAATATCAATAATCATGCTGAATGTTAATAAACCAAATTCTCCAATCAAAATACACAGACAGCTCTGTGGTGCAGGCTTGCTGTTGTGCCTGTTAAAGTACATTTATAGCTTTTGTATTTTATTGGTTGGGTAATTCGATTATTGTTATTATTATTGATATTACTGTTTCTTGCTTAGTCACAGATAAGATCCATTATGGCAAAATGCTACCAAAATAACAAAAGTAAAAAGGCAGTAAAGGAAAAAAGAACAAACTGCTGGAGTGTAGTCTGAAGGAAAACAGCACAAAATAATTCTAAGAGTTCTCTCCAGTGGAGCCACAGAAGATGTACTAAATTCATCCAGCAGTGAACTGAGACAACAGGGATCTAGTGTGTCTACCAGGGAAGCTCACCAGAGACTCGGTGCCCAAGATCAGTGGGGTGGGGGCGGGTGCTGATCATGGAGACAGCCACTGTGCAGCTAGCTTGGTCCAACACTTCAGCCTTCTAGGAGGAAAGCAGATGCTTGGAAGCCATATTGTTTACAGTCAAAGGCAGTGAGCTGCTCACATTAAGGGAAAGCTTCATATCCATGTAGGAGCTGTAGGAAGTTCTATTTTGGTAGTTTCAGTAATAGACTTGGAATTTACAGTTCTTAATTTGCAAAACTTTAAAAACCTGTTTGGCCTAGCAGGAAACTATGGAGAAAAAAATAGGCAGAAAGACTATCCAGTCACTAAATATAACTATGGTTGGAAATGAATTTTGAATTGTAAGAGCCCTCAGTGATCAACTTCATTTAAATGATATGCATGAAGTGCTTACTTTAACAGCAAAACTGGACCAAAAATTCAGCTAAACTTTGTAGTCTATTCCTGTAATAGAATACTACATAGCAGTGAAAAGAAATAAACTACTGTTGTAACAGTTTGTGGATGACTCTCCCAAAATAAGGCTGAGCAAAAAGAATGACACACTCAAGCACGTTTACGTACAGTTCAAAATCAGCAATAGAAATCATGGTGGGAACAGCTGGAGCAGGAGTCATGACTGAGAGGGTATAGACAAAGCTCATGACTTGGTCCATATTCTACATCGTTTTAAAGTTTATTTATTATATATTCCATGAGTGAGAGTAGGGTGGGGGAAGAACCCACAACCAAATCTTCATGCTGTAATCCACCCCCAGCCTCAGCCAGTCCCAGATCTGGGCACATGCTTGTGTGGAGGACTCAGGGAAGTCTCGAATGTGACCCCATAACCTGCTGATGTGGGGGACCAACAGGTGGCATAATGGTTAAGTCACTGGACTCCCATGTAGTCTACCATGGTTCGAGTCCCGGACCAGGTGGCTTAAAACTAACTCCAGGGGGACCAGCAGATAGCATGTGCACTCTCACATGGCCAACCATGGTTTGAGTCCCAAACCTGATGTCTTGGGAACCAGCAGTTGGCGTAATGGCTATGTCGCTGGACTCCCACATAGTCAACCGCGGTTCGCGTCCCGGACCCAGTGGCTTAAAACTCACGCCAGGCGCGTGTGCGTGTGTGCCCAAGATTCTGAGAGGAGAATGGAGAAGGGATTGTGGCGTGACCATGCCCCATGAGGGATGATTTCTCGCTTTCTGTCTCTCTCTCTGTCTGTCTGGCGAGCGCACATGCCCTCTAGCGAAAATTTCTCCCCCCACCCAAAAAAGAAAACCCCTGAAAAACCAAAAACCTGCTGATGTGGTTCAGTTTGGATGAACATTGCACCACAATCCGGTCTTCCTACCTTCAACATCTTGACCTGCGCCATGGTTACACAGTTGTGTGCACTATACAAAACTCAACACTGATTTATTCACCTGTGTGCATTTTTCTGGAGGCATTTTCTATTTTCATAATACATTTAATTCAAAAAAACACTTGATGCTTCTTGTCACCAAAAGAAAACTGTGTAAACTATTTATTTTGTGTTAAACATTTGTGCATTCATTGTTTTATCTATCACTTAGAGTTGCTGATAATGCTTATGATATTCAGGTGAACACTCCACCCCACCCCCTCTTTTTTAGATTTTTGCCAAGGGCACATGTACTCATTAGAGAGAGACAGAGAGAGGGAAAGTGAGAAATCACCTCCTCTCAGGACTTTTGGGTACATATGTACACACACTTGCCATGTCTTTCATGCCGCTGGGTTCTGGACTCCCACGGTGGAGTCAGTCAGTGGGATCAGTGCTTTAGTCATCATGCCACCTGCTGGCCCCAGGTGAACACTCTTGTCATCTAGAATACTGTTTACCTTAGGCTGTGCAGACAATATAACCTCATCTTCTGGCACTGGGTTTTCTTGCCAAGATCCACCTTGTTTGTACTTGTCCTTAGGGAGCCTTCTGACTGAAGGAAGCTGTGTGTGGGATCTTCAGGTGACACACTTTCACTCAGTGCCTCTCACTTCTAACAGGCTGGAGGCAGGATTTGAGATGCGAAGTTCATAGAAGATCTTCTTATCCAATTGCGAAGGACTGTGTTTGGCACAGACCCTGTGAACTTTCCCCAAGAAACCTGTGGGACCAGAGCTGCTGAGGGTCACCTGCCACCAGCAGAGGCGCAGCGGCTCCTGGCCATGCATGCAGTCACCCTTCCCCGCACCTGCCCACACTTGGGCACCGCTCCCAAGCTCCGTCTTCATGTGCACCCCACCCCAAGTCTTTTTCCAATTCAGCCTACACGGATGCCCACAGGAGTCCCCTACCTGCAGCAGGAGCCTCCAGCACCAAAGCAGCTTTCTCTTGCTTTGAGACGTATTTGATCTCTCGCACGTTTAACACTTACGTTGTTAAGATGGGTTAATTCACAGAGAGCCCCTGTATTATCAAACTTATAATTATAGTTTTGGCACATATCATGCCATCATCTTATCTTTACCATCTGAAAAAAACAACAGTAACAATACCTTTGGGAGAATCATCTCTTTAGATTTGCTATGTGGGAAAGGCTGTCCTCCCTACAGTGAGACCAATATTCACGTTCCTGTCAGGACTCGCAATCAGTGTACTGGATGTCTCTCCTGCCCTTGCAAGACCTTTCTTTTCCCTGTATCTGCCCCCACCCTGGGTGAGTAGGCTTTCCTACTCTGCGAGTGTGGAGTTCAGCTTGGCCTGTCCTAAATCATACCTGTTCCTGAGGATTGGAGCACTAGGGGTGATTGGGGAAGAGGAGGAGAGACCCATGAGATACCAGTTACTTTGAGCCCTGGCTCAGCAGACATGGAGGTGAAAATAGAAGGCTGTCTTGTGGCCAGCAGCTGCCAGGCAACATCATCGTGTTGTAGCACACCATCCCTATGTGTCTGCTGGTACAGGGAACGTGTCAAGGCCATATGGTGAAAACTACAGGTGAGTGAGATGCCCATGTTCAAAGGCCAAAGAAGTGAGGCAACACAATTTTGACTTGACTTGACAGGGTGAGAGAACTGGGAAAGTGCCATGGTTTGAATGGGAGGATGTTGAGAGGCAGGACCTGTAAGAGATGACGAGGTCGTGGAGTTCTGCCTTCATGAATGGGCTAATACTGTTAACTCGAGAGTGGGCTCCTTGTGGTGGGGATGGAGTCCATAAGGGGAGAACAGGTCCTGATTAGAATGGCGAATGTACTCCCCTCCCTAATGGCTCTTGCAGTGTTGTGAGGCAGCACAACGTCTCTCACCAGATGCAGCCCCTCAGCCCGGGACTTCCCAGCCTCCAGAACTGTGAGGCAAACAAACCTATTCTCTTCAGAAATTACCCAGTCTGTAGTTCTGTTAAAGCAAACTGATGTGGACAAACGGGGACCAGCAGGTGACGTGGTGGTTAAGGCACTGGACACTCCCACATGGCCGAACAGGGTTCGAGTCCTGAATCTGGTGGCTTGCTTTCTCATTTCCTCTCTCTCTCACTCTCAACCTCTGTCTCTCTCTGGTAAAATAAAAAAAATGAATGAATGAATAAATAAAATAGAATAAATAATTATAAAAAAAAAGCAAACTGATGTTGACAAAGACAAAAGTATTTCGGATATTTTTAAATCTGGAAGTTTTTTGTAGAGGTCACTTGTGAAACGTGAGAACTTCACCACCAAGTAAGCGAAGTCAGTTCTGCCCTGAATGTTTTCTGAACCAGGGCACAGCAAGGTGTTTAGTCTATTCTCTGTTGTTGGTAAGAGGAATCCCTGAGTCTGGATGACGTATAAAGGGTGGTGGTTTATTTATCTTATAGTTTAGAGGCTCTGGTACAGGGCATCACATGGCGAGGTAGGACAAGCATGTATCTGTTTCCCTGGGCCTGTTCAACCATGGGAACCCACACTGATGATCTCACTTAGTTCTAATCACCTGCCACAAACCCTGCCTCTTCATATCATAATGCCATTACTTTTCTGCATGAATTCTGCAATAGTTATGAGCCTAGCCTTTAGTATTAGTTTGAACTGGATAGAGGTTGAATAGCCTCACGTTTGAGCTCAAGTTTTCCCCTGTTGGTGGCATGACCTCAGGTAAGTTGTTCTGTGACCTCTTGGATCTTCAGTTTTCCATCCAAAGTGGATGTACCTACTCTGGTTATTGTGAGGAGTAAATAAAGACAACGCAGAATATGCAGAGCTAATACTTAGGGAGCACTAGAGATGTGTTTGGCACTTTTCTCAGTTCTTTACCTGTATTAAACAATGTTTTTCTCTTAGGTTTTGCCATAGTGCTTGTCCACTGACTGGAGAGAGACAGAGAGAGAGAAAGTGAGAAATCAACTCTTGGGGGGATGGCCATGCCATAATCGCTTCTCCTCCATTCTCCTCTCAGAATTTTGGGCACACAAGCAGGCACATGTGCCTAACATGATTTTTCAAACTGCTAGGTCTGGGACTCATGCTGTGGGCTGCTCCATGGGAGTCCAGTCTTAACCACTATGCCACCTGCTGGCCCTAAACAGTGTGTTTATTATAGATGAGAAACCTGAAATACAGAGAGATGGACCTGCCCCGAGTTATGGTTAGCATGAGTGGCACCCGGATTGCATTAGAGACACAGCCACAACCACAACCGTGATGCTGTCCTGCCTTTTGTCATGGGCAGTAAAATATTGAGAGTTGTCATGTATGGACCTCTGTGACAGGTGCTATACTAAGGGCTTTACATAGATTGTTATAGCACAAGTCCTCCAGTAGGTGAGTTGTGAGATGCTATTGCACCCACTTTTTAAAAAAAGTTTGCTTTAGTGTGTGTATATTGGAGGGAGGGAGAGAAAAAGAGAGAGAGAGAGGGAGGGAGGGAGAGAGAGAGATCACTCCCAGGGGAGATGGCCATGCTGCAATCCCTTCTCCATTCTCCTCTTGGGAATGGGCATGCATGCACATGCACCTGAAGTAATTTTTAAACCACCAGGACCTGGACTCCAACGCCACCTGCTGGCTCTACATCCACTTTTACAGAAAAGAAAACGAGTTCAGTGACTTTGGTGAAGGTCACATAGTTGGGAGTATAATTATTTTTGGTTCATTTATTTCTTCAGAGAAAGAGAGACAGCACTCCAACAGAGTCTTGGCACCATGGTTCAACCCCAGTTCCAGCCCTGGATCATGGGTACATGTGTGCCCAGCACACGAATCTGACCATTCCAATATGGGTCAGCCTTGCAGAGCATTGCTTTTCATGGTTGCACCATCATCTGGCCCCAGAGTTTGTATTTACACCAGGGAGTCTTCCTCCTCCTTGTGGCCTTTCTAGAAGATGGAACAGGGTGTGTGACTCATAGGGGTTCAGGTCCTGTGCTCAGGAGGGCTCTGCATCTAGATATTGCTTGATCCTACCATCCTAACATTCCTCCTAACTTATCTTTGAGCTCGTGTTTTGTGAGTACAGTCTAACTGGACAATGGCGCACATTCGCGAGCACAGACTGCATGCAGATGGCAGTGTGCACGTGGGCTGTGCTCAGGAGCAGCCCCTGCACTAGTGGGCTCAGGCTCTGGGCAGCAGGAACAGAGCACACACAGCAGTCAGCTCTGCAGGCAAGGGTGCGCCTTGGGGACTTGGGAGTGCCTCCGGGCTGGAGGAGTGGCTGTGCCTGCAGGAGAGGAACAGTCTGGCCTGCAGGAGGGCGAGTGGATGAAGGCAGGCTGCCTGTCATCTCCAGCATCTGAACAAATACTATAATGTTGTCGGAAAAGTCATGACATGTTTTTCTATGTGACAATGCATGATGACTTTCCTGACACCCCAATAATTCTCCCATCTGAGAGCTGCAAGCGCTTAGCAGTAAATTTTGTCAATAAGTCATTTAAACTCACGCTGGGTGCTCGTGCGTGTGTGCCCAAGATCCCAAGAGGAGAATGGAGGAGAAGGGATTGCAGCATGGCCATTTCCCCTGGGGGGTAATTTCTCACTTTCTGTCTCTCTGTCTTTCTGGCAAGCGTACGTGCCCTATAGCAAAACCTCTAAAAAAAATTTAGAAATTGTAGTGGACAGAATAAACACTATTTTATTTGAAGTTTCACATGAACCAATTATTAGTAAGGGAGACAATTTTAAAATGATTTCCCCTCTGGTAATTGAGGATACAGTGATAGAATATGCAAACAAAAATTTTGAATTATATACAAATCATTTGAGCTACTTTTAATTTTTCCTAGAATACCCACGAATTATAGGAAATGTCAGAAAATAACATTAAAATGCCATTGTATGAATTTTTATTTAGAATTAGACTTATATTCAACCAGTATATATGAGGAGTTAAATTTACAGAGAATTTGCTCCGTGAAAATCATCAGGTCAAGATGTTCTAAAATTTATGTTTTGAAATAAATTATCAGAAATACATTTTTTTGAGAGGTTTTTGTTATAGGGCGCATGCACTCGCCAGACAGACAGACAGAGACAGAGACAGAAAGCGAGAAATCACCCCCTGGGGGGATGGCCACGCCGCAATCCCTTCTCCTCCATTCTCATCTTGGGATCTTGGGCATGCACGCATATGCGCCCGGAGTGAGTTTAAGCCACCGGGTCCGGGACTCGAACTGCAGTCGACTACATGGGAGTCCAGTGACATAGCCATTATGCTAACTGCTGGTCCCCAGAAATACATTTTAGTAGACGCAATGGTCTAAAATATACTCTTAGCTGTATCACAGAAAATTTCTTGGCAAAATTAAAATTTACTGGGCCACCATGTGGCATGTGCTGGATCTGGTGACAGGCAGGTGTGTGTGCCCAAAAACCTGAAAGGAGGGAGAAATGAGAAGAGGAAGTATGGTGTGACCATGCACCATAGCGGGTGCTTTCTCACCGTCCCCACAGTCTTTCTCTAGTGAGCACAGGCTAAAAAACAAAAACAAAACAAAACAAAACAGAAAAAACCCTTTTGTTTGTCTGCTTGGAGTGACAGATGTTGCTTTCAATTATACTGGTTGAAAATGAAGCTTCTAAAAGTATAGATTTTGATGAGCTAATAAATAAATTTGCAAAGTGAGTCATAAAAATCTGTGATCAGGGGCTGGCAGGTGGCGTGGTGGTTAAAGGCTCTGGACTCCCACATGGCTGACCATGTGGGAGTTCTAAGTCCTGGACCTGGTGGCTTAAAAATCATGCCAGGCATGTGTGTGTATGTGCCCACGATCCTAGGAAGAGAGTGGAGGAGAAGGGAATGTGGTGTCCATCTCTCCTGCAGGATGATTTCTCTTGTCTCTGTCTTTCTCCAGTGAGCACATGTGTCCTATGGCAAAAACATCTAAAAAAAGTTGCCAGAGGATGCATGTACTCACCTGATAGACAGAAACAGAGAGAGAGATAACTCTCCCAATGGGGTGTGATCATGCCACTATCCTTTTTCCTTCATTTCTCCATCCTGTCAGGATTTTGCGTGCACACACACACTCACGCATGCATGCAAGTGTGTACATGCGCACACACCCACACTTGCCCAGCATATTTTTTAAGCCACTAGGTTCAGGATTTGAACTGGGGTTGGCCACGTAGGATCCAGCTCTCAATGTACAGCACTTAACCACTGTGGTGCAAGGCTGGTACCTTTCATGGCACTTTTTTCCTGCATTTTTGTGCATGTCTGTGTGGGTGTTTTAAACATTGTCTTGGTAACAATCCTCCTGCCTCAGCCTCCCATGTAAACTGTGACCACAGGTCTTTTCAGGTGGACTGGGAATGAAACCTGGGCCTACCGTGTGGCATCATCAGTGTTCAGCATGTGCTTCTGTGGCTGGGTTGTCCTGATTTTTTTTTTCTTTTTAATTAATTTATTTTAATTTACATTTTATCACATCTTTACAGTATACATTTCTTTTTCCAACACAAAAACCATGCATGTCAGTCAAGCTAAGGATATTACTATATACATTATCATCAGCACATAGCTTCTCATTTTTTGTCTGATGTTAGCCTGATAGAATATTCTTTGAAAGTAACTTGACATTTTTCTCTTGCCAAGTTTGGTATCTTATCTCTGTGTGTAGTTTTGGTCAACTTGGCTATGATATGCCTTAGAGAAGATCTTCTTGGGTTGATTCTATGTGGGGTCCTTTGTATTTCTTGGGTCTGGATATTTGAATAGCTCTCTAGGTTTGGGAAGTTTTCTTCCAGTATTTCATGAAATAGATTATCAATGTCCTGATTAATTTCCTCACCTTCTGGGATACTGATTATCCAGATATTTGGAAGTCTAATGGTATCTAGTATCACTCGTATGTTATTCTAATTTTGGGGGGTTATTTTCTCAGTCATTTTGGTTAAATTTTCGAGGTCAGAGGTTCTATCTTCTACATCTAAGATTTGATTTTCTGCATGAGCTAAGAGAAGTTTTGATTTCCTGTATTATAGCCTTCATCTCTAACAGTTCAGTTTGATTGTTTTTTATGATGTGCATTTCCTCTTTCGGATTATGGAAGAACTTCCTCACCTCCTGGAACTCATTATCTCTTTTCTCCTGCATTTTCTGGAGTTTGTTATCTCTCTTCTCTTGCATCTCTATTAGCTTTGTCACTATCCTAAAATCTTTATCTGACATTTCCAAGAGTTCCATTGTACTGTCTGTGGATAATGAAGGGATGTTCTTTCCCTTTGGGGGAGAGATATTTTCTTGATTTTCCATATTTCTTGTGCCTCTGCACTGGTTGCTTCTGGTCATCTGATGAATATGTTACTTCCTACATTCTTGGAGTTAATTCTGAGTGTTAGAGGTGTTCAGAAGGAGATGACCTGCAATTTTTCTGCAGTATTATTTCCCTGATCCTCACCAAGCAACCTGTACTTTTGTCAGTGGAACTGGATATTACAAAAGCCTCACAGTTTCAAGGCAATAGGGGCACCTGGGCTGAGCTGCAGAGTTTACAGTATTCAGATGTTTTGCTACTGTACACCTAGACCTGCCAAGACACTCAGCGTGTGGAAGGTGAGAAGCAAGGTGGGAAAGTCAGGTAAAAGAAAGGAAACAAAGGGAAAAAACCCAGAAAACAAAATAAAACCAACAAACCCACAAACCAAAACGATGAAAAGGGACAAAAAAACTTTATGTAAAAAAGGCAAAAAAATCAGAATTGCATGACACGCCAGGGGCAGGGAAAGGCCACCTTAGATGCACATGGATTCTGGAATTAGCAAGAGAAAGGAGAGCCAAGAGCCAAGAGACAGTACCTACAGAGTTTTAAAAAAAACACATATAAAAATAGAGAGAAAAATTTTGAGAGAAAGGGAGAAAGAGAGAGAGAGAGAGAGAGAGAGAGAGAGAGAAAGAAGACAGAGAACACCCTACCTGGCTTTTTGCTGGGTGCTGGGCTGGAAGGACGGTTGTCTTGCTTTTTGAACAGAAGGTTGCACTTTTTTTTTTTTTTGCACTGGGCCCTGTGCCTTACACAGCTGTTCTCCCAGACTCAGATTCCTCTTCGGAGGAGAGCCTTGAAGACCCCGAGGCCCGTGGTACCCTAGGAACTCATTTCCTTGTTCTTGACCCTGTGGTGCTTACTGGGGGCCTCTTTTCTTCATTTTGAGAGGAAATTATGTATCATTTATATTTTCTTTTCCTTTTCATTTTCTTTCATTTGCCCCCAATATTTTTTTTTCTCTCATCTGAGTGATCCAGGTCTGGTTTGGTGACTCATGGGTCAACTCTGCTTTCATCCTAGAAGCACCTGAAAGCCTAGGAAGCATAATATAATACAGTAATAGCACCACCCAAAGCATATCTGTCTTTCCTGGATATTGGGATATTATGATACACATTTCGATCTCCGTCCACGGTTCCTGGCCTATGACTCCTGTAGCCCTTGCTGCTTCCCAACTGACTACAACAGTAAGCACATGTTTTGTTAAAATATTTGTCCTTTTGTCTTTGAATCCTGTATCAGCTTTGGGACAGCTTCAGAGAGAGAAAGATGAAAGGGCATCTTCTGTTACAATGTTTGGATACGTTAGACCTCAGGATGTAAAATCTTTTCCTCTGAGCTTCAGCTCTCCTTTCATCTGCTCCTTTTTCCTTTCCAGGCAGGCTAAAGAAACTAAAAATAAGCTCTACTCTCCCCCTTGCTTTCTGCCTTGAAGCTGGCCATAAGGACATCCTCTGGTTGTAGGTCATAAGACCTCCACTTCAAAAGGGGCCCTGCCCCACACCTGGAAGAAAGGATTACGGCACAGAGGCCAGGAAGAACCAGGGCGATAGGCCTGAGGTTTTCCCACTCCGTCTGTTAGTATTAGCTCATACCCTATTTATTCAATTACACTTAAAATTTTTTTTTGGAGGGCATGTGTGCTCATCAGAGAGAGAAAGAAATCATTCTCCAGGGGCGTGTGCTCAAACCACATCCCTTCTCCTCCATGTCTCTATCCTGTTGGGATTTGGGGCATGCATGCACATGTGCCCTGTATGTTTTTCAAGTTGCCGGGGCAGGGATTTGAACTGTGGTCAGCCATGTGGGATCTGGCTCCCTTATCCACTAGGACACAGGGCTGGCCCTGTATAATAACATTTATACGCAGTTGTCCATCCTTGAGTCTTGCCTATTCAGTGAACCCTCCATTAAAAACAAAATGAAGCAAAGAAGCAGATTTGTTTTGACAGCTGAGTGTATGGAAGCTTGCAGTAAAGTAAGCAGGAACACAGCGCATGCCAGGAAGGAGTGCACCCTAGCTGTGCAGACGAAGCTCCTGTTCTTCGGACCCTTGGATCTTGCCCTGTGTACCCTTTCCTCTAGGTGTTTACCTGTGTCCTGTGTCTTTCAACACGTCTTTTAGACCAGCTGCTGTGGCACAACTTTAATACAATGCTCTGTGATGTTGGAGCCACCCGAGAAGGTCCCAGGCTTGCATGTTAACGTGTGCATTCATGCCTGTGATCTGGGCTGGCTGAGGTTAGGGATGGAGCATGGCATGAAGACCCTGTTGGGGGTGCCTGTCTCTTTCTTTCTCATAAGAGAAAATAAATAACCAAACCTAATAACATATTCTTTTTAATAAACTAGTAAATGTACCTTTGTGCTTCTGAGTTCTGCCAGTGAATGAATTGGGCCTAAAGTGAGGTTATGGGAATCCACCCTTGTAGCTGGTCGGTCAGAAATTCAGAGGGTCAGATTGACTGCTGCCTGAAATGAGGACAGTCATGTGGGGACTGAGTCTTTGACTTGCGGGGTCTGAAGTGAAGGCAGAAAGTGTCAGAACCCGATTCGGTGGAAGATATCCAGCTCACGTTCACTGCAGGACTCCCTGCCTACTTGTGGTGGGGGGACAGTGCCAATACTCAGGGATGACAGCAGTCTTCCATGTTGTGTGGAGATAGAAGAAACTCACTTTTATTCCCCCTACACATGCACTACCAAAAATGTTGTGAACAGCTGGGAAAGATAATTAAGAACACCTAATAAACAGAAATACAATAAAATTACCCTTCGATGCTTGTCCTCTCCTTGAATCTTCCTCTTCTCTCTACCTAGTTTATCACGCTTTCTTACCAGAACCTTTCCAGTGATCTCAACAGTTCACTCCTCGTCCTGTGTGCATACTTGACTCATCCTGGGCCAGTAGTGAGACCAGAGACACCTGATGGTCTCAGTCTTATTTCCTGGTTAAGGGAGAGCTCATCCCCAACTTCCGAAATTCTACCCAGAAAAGGCATGTGTCGTTCTAAGGTATAATTTTTTTTAAGCTTATTTATTTGTTCCATGAACAGGAGAGACACAGAGAGAGAATGAGAGAGAGAACAAGCCCCAAATACGGTCTTGCTGCTGAGAGCCACTCCTAGCTTCAGCCCCAGATCGTGGTACGCCCTTGCCCAGCACCTCAGGAATGTGTCTGAATGCAAACGTGGTCACTCCTCCTGTGGGTCAGCCTTACAGAACGTCACATTTTACTGCTGTGCCACCACCCAGCCCCCCAGAATGTTTAACTCTTCTAAGGAAAGATGTTCTCCATTTTCTTTTTAACTTCTCCACTTAGTATTTTTCTTCCGAATTCTACAAAGTTACCCTCTGGTGATTTTTACTCCTCTCTTAGTTTTATTTGTGAGTCAAAAGTATGTTGAGTGGGACCAGCAGATGGCATAATGGTTATGTCACTGGATTCCCATGTAGTGGACTGCAGTTTGAGTCCCAGACCCGGTGCTTCAAACTCATGGTGGGTACACGTGCATGCGTGCCCAAGATCCTGGGAGGAGAATGGAGAAGGGATTGCAGCATTGCCATCCCCCCAGGGGGTGATTTCTTACTTTCTATTTTTCTCTCTATCTCTGGTGAGTGCACATGTTCCATAGCAAAAAATCTCTTTACAAAAGTATGTTTAGTAATTACATGAATACTTGTGCTTTGTACTTAGGTTCTCAATAAAGATTTATTGAAAGAATGAGCCCTAGGGGACAGCAGGTGGCATAGTGGATAAGTGCACTGGATTCCCACATGGCCAATGGTTCAAGTCCTGTACCTAGTGGCTTGCTTTCTCACTTTCCCCTCTCTCTGTCTCTATTTATCTCTGGTCGAATTAAAATAATAATGATGGTAAATAAAATAATTTTTTTTTTAAAGAGAATGATCCCTAAATAATCCGATTACTCTCAGAAATTTTCAGGATTGAAAAAGCTCTCGATAATTTAGTTATTATTGTCTTTTGATTTTCAGGAATGAAAAACTCCATTACTATTAGAAACAGTTGTTTTTAATTTTGGGTGACTGTTACTAGAAAATTCTTTCTTATATTAAGCCCAAACCTGTCTTCTTTCTAGTATTAAGGGAGGAAAAAAGCTTATTTTTAAAAAAATGAAATAGGGATGGGGCTGGCAGGTGGCATGGTGATTAAGGCAATGCACTTCCACATGGTTGCCCGTGATTCAAGTCCTGTACCTGGTGGCTTGTTTTCTCACTTTCCCTGTCTTTTCTGTCTCTCTGGTAAAATTAAAAAACAACAATAATAGTATAAATTAAATTAAATAAATATTTTTTAAAAAAGAAAATGAACTGAGGCAAAAGAATATGTTCTAATTTTTCAAAGCCATTGGGAAATTGGTATAGATAATCCCTTTCAGAGTCATCATAAACTTCTACCTCACCAGCTTCTAAATATGTTTCAAAGCATTCTATTTTAAAATGGCCAATTCATTATTAAATACTGTTTTCGTACGCTTTAATTTTAGTGTCTTTGGCTATTTTCTATTGGGAAGAGTTTTGAAGGATGAGAGTACTGACTTTGCAAAAATGAATCTTCATTTCCAAAGATGGACATACTCAAGTCTTTACTTCCCTGACGTCCACAAAGTGTTTAAAGTAGGAGAAGGGAGGTAGATGCAGTAGAAGGAAGTAATAAGAGTGATTAAATTTCAGACTCACTCTGAAATCTAATTTTGTTGCTTTTGTTAGGCAAATATCACTACACTATGTGAAGATTTGGAGCAAAGTGACATTGACAACCACCATGTAGTCTGAAATTTTGAAGATACTGAAATAGGGAGAAAAAAATGCAATGCCCACCCAGGAGCCTTTTTGGATTCAACTCAACGCGCAAACTCAGAAAACAAGCAGAGCGGGAATTCTGTTCAGAGGATGCTAGAAGCCACTACACCAGGGTGCGGTGGTGGGCATTCCTCCCACCGCTAGGGGGCAGGCTTTACTGCGGTAAACTGCAGGTCCAGACTTTGTGCAGATACCGGCTTCAGAGCAGGGAGACTCCTACAGGGCAAGTGTGTTTCTGCTGCCGTGTCCCTCAGAGCCAATACTCCATGGTGCAGCCTCCAAGTTTCCAAGTCTCAGAATTGCGTACTACAGGGAAGCACAAAGTATGCTGTCCCTCATCAAATATGTGCAGTTCATCTGTAATTCCTTCTAGTTCATTGAGTGTTACTAGCGAAAGATAATTTTTATCATAAGCAACTTTCCTTAGAAACATAGTTGACATTTAATTCTTACCAGGTTACCGGGGAACTGAGCAAGAAAGTTAACGTAAGAGAAAATTCTCATGCAGAAAGGAAAAAGGTTTTGCTAATCTTTTACTCACAAAGGAAACAGAGGAGCACAGATGCAATTTCTAAATATTACATGAAGAGACCTAAGCTCACAGAAAGGTGGAAGTACAGTATGAGTTTATCTTGGTAACAAAGTTTTGTGAAGTCCATGCATAAGTTTTTTTGTTTTTAAATTAAAAAAATAGTTAACTTTATTTATCTATCATTATTAGTTTTTAATTCACCAGAGAGAGAGAGAAAGTGAGAAAGCAAGTCACTAGGTCTGGGACTCGAACTATGGTCCTCCATGTGGGAGTTCAGGGCCCCAAACACCACACCACCTGCTGGTGCCAATGCATAAGGTTTGTATAATATACACTTTCCATGAACTTTTTTGAAGACCTCTTGTAAATCTGATGGATGAGAAGTGAGATTTCCAACAATAGTAACCAGGAATTAGACTAAAACAAATCGAAAGTCCCCATGTGGCTGATAGCTAGCAGAGAGGTCTCGTACCTTACTTTGGGACTGCCTTTTTCACCACTGTGCTTCTAGTGTCATAGAGAGTAGGTACTCAGTGAAAATGTACTGAGTGAATGACTAAGGGAATGACTCCAGGACTCTCCTTAAGCCAGACAATTGAATATAAGACAGACTCAACATGAGAAGTAAAAGGATACATTATTGGCTCGGTGAAGCTAAAACTGACAGGACTGATCTTCTGACACGCAAGTGATGGGTGGTAAAACAGTTTTCTTGGAGATAAATGGCTTCTCATTAGCTACTTCAGGATATCCATTGGATTAGACAAAAATATGTTCATTCTCTTGGGCTGGACTGTGGTGCAGCAGTTGGACATCCTGCTCTGAGAGGCTGAGCCATATAGAAAGGCTCCAGGTTCATGTCTGGAGAGCTCCCTGAGTCCACAGAGTGACATTTGCCCATGATTCATGGCTGACTGAGTCTGTGGGTTGATTGTGGTGTGGGGATCCTGTTAGGGGTGCTGTTTCTCTCATGGGAAAAATAAATAAATAAATTAATAAAGATGTTAATGCTTTTGAGGTATTAAGAAAAAGTTAAAATAGTACTTCCAGCACTTGGTTTAAGAATGTAGAGAGGTGTCAAATTTTTTAAAAGTTTTTTTCCTAAAGGAATTATTAATTTAATTTAATTAATTTATTATTATTATTTAATTTGACCAAAGAGATAGAGCAAAGGACAGAAAGGGAAAGCTGCTAGAAAGCAAGGTGCTAGGTCAAGGACCTGAACCATAGTCAACCAAGTGGGAATCCAGAGCCTTAACCACCATGCTACCCGCTGGCCCCTAAAAGCTTTTTTTCTTTATATTTTAATTTTTAAAATTTATTTGTGTTTTTAATTTTTTTATATACATTCAATCACATTGTTTAGCTTACAAAGTGAACATTTCAATATGTGAACATTTCTCCCCAGTCCAGTTGATCAAAATATCTTCAACCAATAA
>NW_006159504.1:3174198-3182302 GCF_000334495.1 Tupaia belangeri chinensis | reverse complement strand
GTTATTTATTACTGATTCAATCTCCTGGCTTGTTATGGGCCTATTCAGACTTTCTATATCCTCCTGGCTCATTCTTGGTAGATTATATTTGTCCAGGAATTTGTCCATCTCATCCAGATTGTCTTGTTTTTTAGTATATAGATGTTCAAAGTATCCTCTAATGATGTTTTAAATTTCTTCTATGTCTGTTGTTATATTACCAGCTTCATTGCAGATTTGATTCACTTGATTACTTTCTCTCTTCTTTTTAATAAGTCTTGCTAGTGGTGTATCGATTTTGTTTATCCTTTCAAAGAACCAGCTTTTACTTTCATTTATTTTCTGTATAGTGCGTTTATTTTCTATTTCATTTATTTCTGCTTGGATTTTTATCATTTCCTTTCTCCTGGAGTTTTTTGGATTTTTTTTTTGCTGTTGCTTTTCAGTTCTCTGAGGCATGATGTTAGGTGATCCATTTGCCTTCTTTCCATCTTCCTCTTATGTGCACTAATTGCTATGAATTTTCCTCTTATGACTGCTTTAGTGGTGTCCCAAAGATTATGGAAACTCATGTCCTCATTGTCATTGGCTTCCATGAATCTTTTGATTTCAGTTTTTATTTCTCTGGTAATAGGGGAGTCATTCAGGAGTAGGTTATTTAGTTTCCATGTATTTAAGTATTTTTGAGGATTTCTCTTGAAATTAAAATCAAGCTAAATTCCATCATGGTCAGAGAAGATGCTGGATATAGTTTCTATGCCTATGAATCTGTAAAGGCTTGCTTTGTGTCCTATGATGTGGTCAATCTTTGAAAAGGTTCCATGTGGGAGGTGAGAAAAAAGTGTATCTCGTGGATTTTGGATGGAAAGTTCTATAGATGTCTGTTAATTCCATTTGATTGATGGTATTGTTTAGATCCTTTATCTCTTTTTGTAGTTTTAATAGTTTTTTTTTTTTTGAGAAATTTTTGCTATAGGGTACTTGTGTTCACCAGAAAGGAAGAGAGAGACAGAGAGACAGAGAGACAGAAAGCGAGAAATCACCCTCTCCCTCGGGGGGATGGCCACACCACAGTCCCTTCTCCTCCATTCTCCTCTCTGGATCTTGGGCATGCACATGCCCAGCATGAGTTTAAGCTACCGGGTTCAGGACTTGAATGGCAGTTGAATACATGGGAGCCCAGCAACGTAGCCCTGATGCCACCTGCTGGTCCCATCCTAAAAACAATTTTTTTGTGTGTGTGTGGTGGGGGAGAGGTTTTTGCTATAGGGCACTTGTGCTCGTCAGAAAGACAGAGAGAGACAGAGAGCTAGAAAGTGAGAAATCACGAAATCACGCCCCAGGGGGGATGGCCATGCTGCAATCCCTTTTCCTCCATTCTCCTCTTGGGATCTTGGGCATGTATGCACACGCGCCCTGCATGAGTTTAAGCCACCAGGTCTGAGACTCGAACTGCAGTCGACTACGTGGGTGTTCAGTGACATAGCCATTACGCTAACTGCTGGCCTCCTAAAAACAATTTTTAATCACAAATCTGTTAAAAATAAATTTTATTTCATTAAAAGTATTGCTTGTTCAGAAGTTTTACTTCTATCTCTGGTCAAAATTTTTTCTCTAGTTTATCTCAACTTAAACTATGCTTTCTTTGCATGACTAAAGAAATATGAGGAACCTTCAAAAAGTCTGCAGAAAAAATAGAATGGAGGTATAAATTTATATTGTTGCAAAACAACTTTAAAATCTATGCAGAGTTTTTTTTTTTTTTTTTTAATAGTACTGATCTTCCATGAACTGTTTGAAGACCTCTTATAGTATGCTCCAAATATTAGGATAAGTCTTATGCTGAGAGCTCAGTCTGGTTAACAGAATGTATACTTTATTTAATTAGCAATTTCAGATTTGAGTTTTACCATTTTTCACTAGCTCTTCAGCCTGACAGGGGCAAAGCTAGATGGGTGGATATTTTATGATTACAACTCAACAACCATTCCCACCCTAGGAGCTGTAAAGCACTGTGCATTGGGACCTGGGTCCTACATAGCCAGCTTAGTTTGAGTCTTGGCCCTAGTGGTTTGAAAGACACCAAGAGCACCTACGGGCACCCAAAATCCTGATGGATGAAGAAATGGAGGAAAGGGGGTGCTTTCTCCCTTTCTATGTCTCTCTGGTTAGTGCACACACATGCTGCAATAAAAATAAAAGACAGTTTATATTTTGCATTCACATGCATGAACTGACACAGTATTTTATTTAGTTAATCATGGGAATACGTTTTGTTCTTAAACCAGTAGTGCAGGAACTAGAAATTGCCTCACTTGTTTGGATGCAAACAGAAATGTTGAGTTACAGATTTATTTTATTGAACAGGTAGGCTTAGTCCCACTAAGGGCCTGGGTGTCGTCCTTTAACTCTAGTCAGAATCAATAGGCAGGACAAATAGGCCTTCACTTTGTGAAGTAAACATTCTTTTTAAAAATTACAGAACAGATGCAGGCAGGGTGAGTGCGATGGATGGCACAGCAAGGGGCTTTGACCTACCCAAGCAGTCAGGGCAGCAAAGGATGACCTGGACGTAGGTTGAGTAGACACGAATGGTAAAGGAAGTGCTGTATTTATCAAGAGCCTGCTCTGACAGCGGTGAATCACTGCGGTGCTGGCTGCTCTGCGGGCTTTCACAACAGGCGAGCACTGCTGTTGGCAAAGGCTCTGCTCAGAATACTGATGTACAAGGTAATTATAACGATCTCTTTTCTAAGAGCGTTGTACATTGCGCATTTTAAAATTAATCAGGGTCAGTTTGCATCAATCTGTTTTTGTATGGAGGTCTTCAGAAATGTTGTGAAAAATGCATATTATGAACAGAACTGATTCAAAGTTTCAATTTTTTTGCACCAAAATAAATCTGTCCTTTAATTCCATTTTTCCACAAATTTTTTCTAGTTCCCTCGTAGACATGGCATATTCAGAGTACATCAACTAGGCTTGATGTACTCCTTCAACTAAAAATATAAAAAGAAAACCTGGGTAGATAATTTGAATGCTTAAAAAAATAA
Organism: Tupaia belangeri chinensis; assembly: GCF_000334495.1. Lineage (NCBI taxonomy): Eukaryota > Metazoa > Chordata > Mammalia > Scandentia > Tupaiidae > Tupaia > Tupaia belangeri. The sequence goes on along the minus strand of NW_006159504.1, from coordinate 3,179,270 downwards.
TGTATAAACTGTCCCCGGAATAAGATTGCACCTTTGAAAGCTTTAGAGATCTTGGTCGAAGGGAATACTTTAAGCATTAAGAGGAATTCCAAATAGTCTATTAAGATAATACTTTTTAATTGATTATCACATTCGAAGCTTGAACTATTGGTGTTCTCTCTCAGTTTCAGTCTCAAGTTCATTCTCTTTTTCTCTCCCTTTGAAAGAAGACATGCAAGTATCCACTCCAAGGTACTCACTAAGGACAATCATCATTTTTGGAGATATTATTCTAGATGAAAGCAGATAAACATTTAAAAGAAGTCAGAGAGATCATTTTTAAAAGATTAAGTACAAATGAAATAAAACACACCTGAAACGGAGAGACCTGTGTTGTGCACATGTCACGTAATGGCTGGGACAATCAGAAAAGTGTGCATCACCCTTAAACATCACGGGTGTTCAAGGGTGGCTACACCTCAGTCACCGCGAGCTCTTTGCAAAGTCCCAGTGTGCAGTCATGCTGTATCCTTCATCACACTCACTGAGTTCTGTTGAAAGCCCCCACATATCCTTATTTAGTATGATAGATCAACAAAAGCTAAAACTAGAAAGAAAACTGGATCAACTAATGCAGAATCTCTGGGCAAAAGGGTCCTGGAACCAGTAGTTTTAAATGTTCCCCAGGTGTACCTGAGGTTGAGAATCATTGTTTCAGGTTCGTGGATGTAGAGGCTGTTTTTCCTTTAGCTCATTTCTGCTCAACACAACATCTATTGCATGTTCATTATATAGTAGGTACTGTACTAAGCCAGAGTATGGAGCAGGAAGCAAGACATATTTCAGAAAACATGCCTTGCCTTTGGGAGCATGCAAGACCACAAGAGACCACCAGTGTGCTGAGTACCATGGCAGGCAAGGACGGGTGTGATGGAGAGCGTCAGGGACTTGTTTTTCTTTGGAGAGGTTTTTGCTATAGGGTGTGTGTGCTGGCCAAAAAGACAGAGAGAGACAGAGAGAAAGGAAGAAATCCGCCCCCCCCCCAGGGGGGAATGGCCACACCATAATCCCTTCTCCTCCATTCTCCTCTTAGGATCTTGGGCATGCACGCACGCACATGTGCCCGGTATGAGTTTAACGCACCAGGTCTAGGACTCGAACCACAGTTGTCTACATGGGAGTCCAGCGACATTGCCATTACACCACCTGCTAGTCCCAGAGTGCCAGGAACTTTGACCTAGCCAAGCAATTAGAACAGTAAAGGATGAACAGGAAATACTCTGAATAGATATAAACAGTGAAGAAAGTACTGTATTTATCAATAATATAATTTAAAAGTGGATCTCTGCCTGTGCTTTCTGCTGTGCCAGTCCTTGTAGCAGGAGAGGAGTACATCCTGAAGATAAAAGCTTCTCTGTAATCAGATTGGAAGCTGGACTGAAACTCTGTCCTAGCATATATTAGTCCTGCGAAGTTCCTTTCTCTCTTTGAGCCTCAGATTTCTTAAATTTGATAAAATTCATGTGAAGCTGTCGGTGCAGTCCTGGCGCACAGTAAGCACTCTATAAACGTGAGGTGTGCACCTGCACCCACATTCTGGCATTCACACCTGGGCCTTGTATGGAGTCGTAGGAACTCTCTCATGAAATGAAACAAGGAGCTTACCAAATGACCCTTAGTATTTTCCTGGTTGGGCTAGCAGGTGGCTTGGCGGTGAAGGTGCTGGACTCCCACATGGCTGACCGTGGCTTGAGTCCTGGACCTGGCAGCTTGCTTTCTCACTTTCCCTCTCTCTCTGTCTTCAGTGAGCTTATGTTCCCTATAGCAAATTAAATAATAATAATAATAAATTAAATAATAAATAATTAGAAATATTTTTCTGGCAACACACTCAGGATTCGTGTCCTTCATGTTCAAAATAGAGCCTGGTATTAATAAATCTGGGTCATTGGGAAAGTTATGGCATGTTTTGCTATGTTTTTCTATGCAAAAATGCGTCATGACTTTTCCAACCACCCAATAATTGCCCAAAAGTAAAAGCATACAGACAGGTCCCCACTTCTCCAACAATAACCTGGGTGCTATTTGTTTCTGTGTTGAAACAAATAATGTGTACTCTGGAAGGCCAAAATAGTGGCTAAATTTTGTCAGTGTCTGAAGTAGCCTAAGACACAGATAGCAACAGTCCAATAAATTGTCTTTGCATTGCTCTGTAAGAAGAGGTAGCAATCATGAGAAAGTTTGTTGACAAAAAATCAAGGTGATAGCAAGGTCATAACTTACTGTTTGAGGAGAAATGCGAAATATGCAAATTTGGGTATAATTAAGTAAACTTGTTCCTCTAAAATAGCATTTAAGATTTTTTTGGCCACGTAGTCCTGCTCCAGTAAAGGTAGTATAAATGGATACCTGGAATAACAATCAAAGTTATGACATCAGAGTGATATGTTTTATTGCCATCATGAGCATTGACTACTAAACTCTGGATATGGGCTTATAACACAGGCCTATAAGTAGTCAACAAAATGTCAGTCTTAGGGATTGACCTGCACTTGACTGCATTGACTCATGACCAATCCCAGGACCAGTGCTTTGGACATCTTTTTTCCCCTACATTACATTTCCTGCTTTTGTTGACTTTTTGCTATTTGATTGCCTGGACATAGGAGAGCAATTACTTTTATATTTGCTTGTATCATTCTTCTTCCCAAATATCAGCTAATTGTATAGTATTAAGAAGCAAAACTGCAAAAATCACTTTACCAAAAACAAGCAAACAAACAAAAAACTTTTTTTTTTTTTTTGAGAGGTTTTAGCTATAGGGCGCGAGCTCTCGCCAGACAGAGAGAGAAAGAGAGACAGAGAGACAGAAAGCGAGAAATCATCCCCCAGAGGGGGATGGCCACACCACAATCCCTTTTCCTCCAGTCTCCTCTCTGGATCTTGGGCACACACGCACACGCGCCTGGCATGAGTTTAAGTCACTGGGTCCGGGACTCGAACCACGGTCGACTACGTGGGAGTCCAGTGACATACCATTACACTAACTGCTGGTCCCAAACAAAAAACTCTTGAGCATGGATAATATATCATTTTAGACTGACAATTGTCACAGCGTCAAGCAATTAGTGAAATCAACGAGGTGGAATGAATGAGAAAATAGTGTTACTTTGACATGTTAGACTTTACTGTTATTCTCAGTTACTTGAAACACACCTCAAAAATTTTATCTTAGCTGATTCTTGGAATTTGATCGGTTTTCCATAATTTGATGTTAGAAATTAGTCTTTATATTTTATTCTCTACAAAATTCCTTAGTACTATGGTTTAAAGGACTCCATCATTTAATACAAAATATAATCTAGAGATCATTGTTTCTTTTATTTGATGGCATTTTAGAATTACTGATCTTTCTTTTTCTGTAGACTTTTTGTTTCTTCTTCTTTTTTTTTTTTTTTTTTTTTAGTTTTTATGTACCTAGGAATCTCATCATTGATATCTCTGCCTTCACTGGCTACCAAGTCTCTCATTCTGGTGGGTCACGTTACATCCTGACAAATGCTGTATGAACATCTGTGTGCAAGTTTTAATAAATAGTAAATAATTATTTATTATTTTATTTCTCTTGAGGATATACCTAGTGGTAGAATTACTGGACCATATGGTAATTCTGCGATTAACATTTTGAGGAATTATCGAACTATTTTCCAAAGTAGCTGCTCTAATTTGCAATACTACCAGCAATATCTGAGGATACCAATTCCTCCATATCCTCACCAAGTCTCAGTGTTGTCTTTTTCAATACAGTCATCCTGATTGATGTAAAGAGTTACTCCTTGTGTTTTAAAAATAACAGCTTTCTTGAGATATATTTCACGTCATGAAATTGACTTTTAAAAATTGTACAATTTAGTGATTTTTTACTATTCTTAGAAAATTCTTTGTTGCTATCTAATTCCAGAACATTTTCATGAACCCCTCTGCCCCCCAAAAGTCTCATATTCATTAGCAGTCACTCCCCATTTGTCCTTCCTTAAGTTCCTGACAACCAGTAGTCTACTTTCTGTCTCAAAATTTTGCCCATTCTAAATGTTCCACATAAATGGAATCATACAATTTGCGACCTTTTGTATCTGGCTTCTTCCTTGTAAAATAATGTTTTGGGGTATATCTACATGGTAACATGTATCAGAATTTCACTTTTCTTATGGTTGAATAATATTTCATGGTATGGCTATGCCACATTCTGTTTCTCCATTTGTCAGTTGATGGACCTTTGTGCTGCTTCTACCTTTCGGATATTATGAATATATGAATGCTGTGAACATTTGTGTACAAGTTTTTGTTTTCTTTTTTTTTGGATATGCCAATGAGTGGAAATTTGATAACTTTATGTTTATCTTTTGTGGAACCGTTAAAACAGTTTTCCAATATGGCAGCACCATTTTACAAAGCATGAGGCAGCAAAATATGAGGATTCCAATTTCTCCACATTTATCACTACTTGTTATTTGAGGATAGCCATCCTAGTACGTGTGATGTGGTTTCTCATTGTGGCTTTGATTTTCATTTTCTTAATGTCCAGACAAACAGATTTGTCTGTTCACATGTTTTGCCTGTTCGAAGAGACAAAGAAGGGCACTATATCATAGTAAAAGGCTCTATAGATTGAGAAGATATAATGCTTATTAATATCTATGCTCCTAACACAGGAGCACCCAAATATGTGAAGAAAAGACTGAAAGGGGAGATAGACTGCAACACACTAATTGTTGGAGATCTCAGCACAGCATTATCCCCTCTGGACAGATCATCTAGGCAAAAAATAGGTAAAGAGATAAAGGATCTAAATGATACCATAAATCAATTGGACTTAACAGACATCTATAGAACTTTCCACCCAAAAACCACAAGATATAGTTTTATTCTCACCCCGACATGGAACTTTCTCGAAGACTGACCACATCATAGGACACAAAGCAAGCCTCTGCAGATTCAGAGACATAGAAACTATATCCAACATCTTCTCTGACCATGTTGGAATTAAACTTAAGTTTAATTTCAAGAGAAATCCTCAAAAATACCTAAAAACA
>NW_006159504.1:3171822-3172444 GCF_000334495.1 Tupaia belangeri chinensis | reverse complement strand
TGAGAAGCTAAAAAAAGAAATTGAAAATGACACAAAAAAAGTGGAAGGACATCCCATGTTCCTAGATTGGAAGAATTAATATAATCAAAATGGCAATTCTACCCAAATTAATCTACATATTTAATGCAATGCCAATCAAAGTACCAGAAACATTCTTCACAGACCTAGAAAAGACAATCATAAAATTTGTCTGGAATCATAAAATAACCCGTATTGCCAAAGCAAGTCTACACAAGAAGAGTGGCATGGGCGGCATCTCACTCCCCGATCCAAAAATATACTACAAAACTGTGGTAATCAAAACAGCATGGTACTGGCACAGAAACAGACAGGAAGACCAATGGAGCAGAGTAGAGTTCCCAGAAATAAATGCCCAAACATACAGTCAACTGATCTTTGACAAGGGGCACCAGTCAATCCAGTGGGAAAAGGAAAGCCTCTTCATCAAGTGGTGCTGGAAAAACTGGATTTCCACTTGCAGAAAGATGAATCTGAACCCCTACCTCTCACCTTTGACAAAAATCAAGTCAAGGTGGATCAAGGATCTAAATCTAAGTCCTCAAACTATAAAGCTGCTCCTGGAAAACACTGGGGAAACTCTGGGAGACATTGGGGTAGGGAA
>NW_006159504.1:3164019-3171237 GCF_000334495.1 Tupaia belangeri chinensis | reverse complement strand
CACCCCCAATCATTGGAAGATTTGGAACCTCACTGAAAATTGGTATTGTGGGATTGCCAAATGTTGGGAAATCTACCTTCTTCAATGTATTAACTAATAGTCAGGCGTCAGCAGAAAACTTCCCATTCTGTACAACTGATCCTAATGAGAGCAGAGTACCTGTGTCAGACGAAAGGTTTGACTTTCTTTGCCAGTATCACAAACCAGCAAGCAAAACCCTGCCTTTCTAAATGTAGTGGATATTGCTGGCCTTGTGAAGGGAGCTCACAATGGGCAAGGCCTGGGAAATGCCTTTCTATCCCATATTAGTGCCTGTGATGGGATCTTTCATCTAACACGTGCTTTTGAAGACGATGATATCACACATGTTGAAGGAAGTGTAGATCCTATTCGAGATATAGAAATAATACATGAAGAGCTCCAGCTTAATGATGAGGAAGTGACTGGGCCCATAATAGATAAGCTAGAAAAGGTGGCTGTGAGAGGAGTAGATAAAAAACTAAAGCTTGAATATGACATAATGTGCAAAGTCAAATCCTGGGTTATAGATCAAAAGAAACCTGTTCACTTCTATCATGATTGAAATGACAAAGAGATTGAAGTTTTGAATAAACACTTATTTTTGACTTCAAAACCAATGGTCTACCTGGTTAATCTTTCTGAAAAAGATTATATTAGGAAGAAAAACAAATGGTTGATAAAAATTAAAGAGTGGGTAGACAAGTATGACCCAGGTGCCTTGGTCATTCCTTTTAGTGGGGCCTTGGAACTCAAATTGCAAGAATTGAGTGCTGAGGAGAGACAGAAGTATCTGGAAGCAAACATGACACAAAGGGCTTTGCCAAAGATCATTAAGGCTGGGTTTGCAGCACTCCAACTAGAATACTTTTTCACTGCAGACCCAGATGAAGTGCGTGCGTGGACCATCAGGAAAGTGACAAAGTCTCCCCAAGCTGCAGGGAAGATTCACACAGATTTTGAAAAGGGATTCATTATGGCTGAAGTAATGAAATATGAAGATTTTAAAGAGAAGGGTTCTGAAAATGCAGTCAAGGCTGCTGGAAAATACAGACAACAAGGCAGAAATTATATTGTCGAAGATGGAGATATTATCTTCTTCAAATTTAATACACCTCAACATCCGAAGAAGAAATAGATTTTAGTTGTTGCTCCGATAAATGTACACCTCCAAAAGGCATTTTTTTTTGTAATTAAAATTTCTGAACACTGAAGGGACAAATAAAGTTGAGGGGATGAGAATCTTCTACAAACAAATTATTTTTGTTTGTTTTAAATTAAAATACTATATACCTCCAATGAAATGCAAGTTCACTAAATGTGAACAGCTTTGCTTTTCACGTGATTAAGACCCTACTCCAAATTGTAGAAGCTTTTCAGGAACCATATTACTCTCATGACACTTCATTAATCTCCATCATGTATGCCAAGTCTGACACATTTGACAGTGAGGACAATGTGGCTTGCTCCTTTTTGAATCTACAGATAATGCATGTTTTACAGTACTCCAGATGTCGACACTCAATAAAACATTTGATAAAACAAAACAAAAAAATTCTACAAATAGATCTACCATATGATCCAGCAATCCCATTCCTTGGTATCTACCCAAAGGACAGAAGAATTCTTCATTGGAAAAGTGCTTGCATGCACATCGATGTTTATTACGGCACTATTCATGATTGCTAAGTCATGGAACCAACCCAAATGCTCCCGTATGGAGGAATGCATTGAAAAACTGTGGCACATATACTCTATGGAATATTACTCAGCCATAAAAACCAACAAAACTCTGGCTTTTGACAGAAAGTAGAAGAATATGGAAGATTTACTGCTGAGTGAGGCAAGCCAGGATATGAAGGAGAGACATTGTATGTCCCCACTTAATATATACCGCGTGTCCACACTCTATGACTGAAACTGATTGACTAAAGGATATATAAACACAATAAATGGGTTTAAATACCAGATATAGTCTGTGGGGGAGAGTAGGGCCTGAGGAATTGACATTTAGAAGAAAAAATAGGGAAGCAAAGCATTAATGGGACAAAGAAATGTAGTATTATATATTTTGATCAACGGAACTGGGGAGAAATGTTCACATATTGAAATGCTCACATTGTAAGCTAAATAATGCGATTGAATGTATATACAAAAAGAAATAAATTTTAAAAAGACTGGGCTATTCTTTGTTTTATTGTTGAATCATTAAGAATTCTTTATGTATTCTGAATACCGGTCTCTTTTCAGCCATAGGATTTGCCACAATTTTCTCTAATATTTTTGAACCGTATTTTCACTTTATTGATGTCTTTAAAGTGCAAAAGTTTTTAATTCTGATCAATTCATCTACTGTTGTTGCTTATCATCTAATAAACCATTGCCTAATGAAAGGTCATAAAAATTTATACTCTTTTTCTTTCAACATTTTATAATTTTATCCCTTACATTTAGGTTTTTAGTCCATTTGAGTTAATTTTTGGTAACTAGAGTGTGGCTTCATCCTTTTGCATATGGCTATCCAGTTGTCCCAGCACTTTTGCTGAAAGACGATTACTTTCGCTGAATTGTCTTGGCACCCTGTTGAAAATCAATGAAGCTATATGCAAGAGCTTATTTCTGGACTCTCAATCTTACACCATCCTTATGCCAGTGTTACACTATCTTGATTAGTGTGGCTTAGTAATAAGTTTTGAAAGTGTGATTCAGTCCAAATTTCTTGGTTTTCAAGATCTTGGCTTTCCAGGACACTTGAATTTCTACATAAAATTTAGAATCAGCTTGTCAATTTCTGCAGAAAGGGCAGCTAAGGAGGAATCTGATAGAAATATATTTAATAAGTAGATCAATTTGAGAAGCATTGGTATCTTAACAATATTATCTTTCAATCTGTGAATGTGGGATTTCTTTCTATTTTTTAGACTCCTTCAATCTTCTTAAAATGTTTTATAATTTTCATAGTGTAAGTTTTGTACTTTTTTGTTAAATTTAGTTCTAAATATTTTATTATTTTTGATCCTATTGGAAATGCAATTTTTTTACAATTTCATTTTGTTTTCTTTTTTCAATACAAGTATATAGAAATACAGGCCAGCAGATGGCATAGAAGTTATGTAGCTGGAGTCCCACATGGCCAGCTGTGGTTCAAGTTCTGGACCTAGTGGCTTGAAACTCATGCCAGGCACGTGTGTGTGCATGCCCAAGATCCCAGAGGTTAATGAGAAGGGATCGTGGCATGGCCATCCACTCTGGAGGGTGATTTCTCACTTTACCGTTCAACTGTCTCTGTCCCTGTCCCTCTCTCACTTTCCCCAGTGAACACAGGCATCCTCGGGCAAAAACCTCTACAAAAAAAAAGTTAAGTATATAGAAATACAATTAATTTGTGTATATTGATTTTGTACATTGATTATGGAACCTCGCTGAGTTTATTTCTTAGATATAGTATATAGATATTGTAGTTGTATATGTATATAGTAGTTGTATGTGTGTATATACATTTTTTAGTTTTTTTAATTTATTATTTTTGTTGACAGATTTTTGCTAGAGAGACAGAGAAAGAACGATAGAAAGTGCGAATTTACCCCACGGCGGGATGGCCAAACCACAATCCCTTCTCCTCAGTTGTCCTCTTGGGATTTTGGGCATGCATGCATGCACAAGTGCCTGGCATAACTATTAAGGATGCGAACTGCAGTCAACTACGTGGAAAGTCTAGTGATGGAACCATTGTGCCATCTGCTGCTCCCTTTATTTTTTATTTTTCTGAGAGGAGTTTGTCTGGCTTTGGTATCAGGGTAGTTCTGCACTCACAAAGTGAATTGGGGAATGTTTGGTTAAATTCTCCAAGAAGCTATCTGGACCTGAGCTATTCTTCATGAGACTTTTTTTTTTTTTTTTTTTTTTAATATTACTCATTTAAGTAATTAAGTCTATCCAATTTTCTTATTCTTGAGATAGTTTTGTTAATTTGTGTCTCTCAAGAAATTTTTCATCTATGTTATCTAGTTCATTGGTGGGTGATTATCCGAGTCTTTTATTGATTTATTTTTTATTTTGTTAGTTAGCAAAATGTTTGGCCTGTCTTGGATAATGTTCTATGTGTGCTTGAGAAAAATATGCATTCTGCTTTTGTGGGTGGAGTGTTCTATATACAGATAGATAGAATATTAGGTTTACTTAATTATAGTGTTCTATGCCTTTTTGATCACAAGAGCATCCTTTTAATAGGTTTTAAAACTACTGATTTGGAGTTTTTTTCCAGTGATTCTTTTTTTCTGGGGGGGAACATATAATATGCATTTTAACCTATCAGAATCTACTTCAGATTTGTACTACCTTTATTCCAGTAACATATATAAATTTTACTCCTATATAGTTGTATTATCTCTCATACTTTTATGCTGTAATTGTCATATACATTGTGTGTATATATGATAAAAAAGATAATATATTCTTATAGTTACTACTTTGTACATTTTACGTTTTAAAGAAGCTGAATAAATAAAGAACAAGTATATCTGCACAGAATTTGTTATATCAACCTTCTCAATTTCTGGTTCTCTTTATCTTTTCTATGGATCTGAGTTACCACCTGGTGTCATTTTCTTACTCCAATACAGCTTTGTTGGCACCCACCTTCTTTAGACTCTTATTGTGAAAAGACTGCATTTCTATATGTTATAAGCCCATGTTATTATGTATATAATGTTTATGCAAATTGGATTTATAATCAATACAAAGAAGAAAGGACAAAAATATCCATTTATCTTGTCTTTTAATATTTACTACTTTACTGGCACTCTTTTTTAAATGTAGAATCAAATTACTCTGGTGTCACTTGCTTTCACGAAGAACTTCATTTAGTATTTCTTGTATAGTGTGATGCTAGCAACAAAATCTCTGTTTTTGATTTGCCTTTAGTTTTTGAAAGATAGTTTTGCTGCCTATGAGAGTCTTTTGCTGACAATTTTTTTCTTTCAGACCTGTCAATCTGTCTTTCTACTGCCATTTGGCCTCATTGCTTCTATTGGGAAGTCAACTATTAGTTACATTTGGGTTCACTTATACCTGATGAGACTATTTTTTTTTTTCTCTTGCTGCTTTCAAGATACCTTGGTTTTATTTTTTATTTTTTTATTTTTTAAATTTTGACTATTATGTGTCTGTGTGTGGAATCACTGTGGTTATCTTACTTGGAGCCCATTGATTTTTCAATGTGCAAATTAATGTTTTTCAGCAAATTTAGAAAGTTTTTAACCATTTTCTTGGAATTTTTTTCTCTTTCTTTTTTTTTTTTAATTTTTGGAGACGTTTTTGCTATAGGGCGCGTGTGCTCACCAGACAGAGAGAGACAGAGAGACAGAAAGCGAGAAATCACCCCGCACGGGGGATGGCTACGCCGCAATCCCTTCTCCTCCATTCTCCTCTCGGGGTCTTGGGCACACACGCACATGCGCCTGGTGTTGAGTTTTAAGCCGCTGGGTCTGGGACTCGAACCACGGTCACTACGTGGGAGTCCAGCGACATAGCCATTATGCTAACTGCTGGTCCCTTGGAATTTTTTTCTGTAACCTTTCCTGTATTTCTTTTTCCATTACTCTCCTCACATGTATGTTTATGTGTTTAGTGGTGTCCCAGAGGTCTCAAAGGCTGTGAATCATTTTTCCTCATTTTGTTTTCTTTTTTTTCTTCTGATGGCATAATTTCTATTCACTGACTTTTTTTTTTTTTTTCTATAGGGCACGTGCACTTGCCAGAAAGACAGAAAGAGACAGAGAGATAGAAAGCGAGAAATCATCCCCCAGGGGGATGGTCACACTGCAATCCCTCTCTGCCATTCTCTTCTCAGGATCTTGGACATGCACATACACGCACCCAGTGTGAGTTTAAGCCACTGGGTCTGGGACTCAAATGTGATCGACTACAAGGGAGTCCAGCGGCATACCATTACTCTAACTGCTGGTCCCTCTACTCATTGACCTTCAAGTTCACTCACTTTTCTTTAGCTAGTTCAAATCTACTACTGTGTTGCTCAAGAGAATTTTTCTTTTAAGAAGTTTTCTTTCCCACTCCCAAATTTACATTTGATTGTTTCTTTACATGTTATTGAGATTTACGAGACATTATCATCACACTTTGTTTTAATTTTTTAATGATGGATTCCTTTAGATTTTAGAATCTCAAGGATATCAGAATGAAATATCAGTTATTAGATTCTTTTAGCAATATTTCTTCAGAGTTTTTGCTTTAAAATCCAAAAAAGAGTTTTTTAAATTTTCTTTGAAAATATTTGTAATAGCTCTTAGAAATTTGTTTGCTAAGTCAAACATCTGGGCCCATTTAAAGTAATTTCTGTTGCCTGTATTTCTTACTATGTATGGGTCACACTTTCCTGTTCCTTTGCATAGCTCTTATTTTTTTTGGTATAAAAATGAACATTTTGGATGATACATCTTAGTAACTCTGTGTAATACTCTTTTGTGGGGCTTTGGTTATTATTGTTTGTTTATTTCGTGACTTGGCTGGACTAGTGCAGTCAAGTTTATCTTCTACTGTCAGCGTGTAGCTTTGGCATAATTTCTTAGACATGTAGTCTTGGACATCCACACAGTCTTCTTGACTGTCAGGGATGACCATGATTTTAGTCAGGAAATCTCTGTCTTCTTCCCTGATCTCCTGGTTAAGTTTCTGGCTGGTCTGCTACTACTAATGTCACAACCAGCTCTTACCTTCCACAATTTATTAGCTGCATGTGCTACTCTTTTTGAGAGCATTCTGATTTATGGTCATACCTAATTGAAGGCAGGTCAGAGGGCAAAAGCAGAGAGATGCTTGTCTTCACCGCTGGCTTTGACCCTTACCTTACAGAACCGCTGTCATATCGAACTGAAGATAGGTGTGATAAGAAAACCAAACAAAACAAGTTGAGGTGGCTGCTCCACCACAACTGTTCCTATCAATAAGGATGTGAAGCTTGTGTGTGTATGTGTGTGGGGGTTGTAGGAAGAACTAGTGTTAGAACTAGTGGCAAGAACTAGTGCTGCCATCTAGCTGCTGCCATCACCCAGTGTGAGTTCCACAGCCCAGAGCCTGGCAGGATGGGATCTGCTGATATTAACTGTCTGATAAATCTATCAAAGCAGGTCTTCTGCCTTAGGGAGCTGTGGGAGATGAGACCTGTCCTTTGGCTGACGAACC
>NW_006159504.1:3153752-3163931 GCF_000334495.1 Tupaia belangeri chinensis | reverse complement strand
CCCTACACATAAGTTGAGGGTACAGGCATAAGCAATGTAGTTGAGATTATTCATTCAGTATAACCCTTCTACTACATGGAGTTGTCAAACATGGGATCTCCCACTGTTTACCTGCTGCAAAACTACCCAGAATAGCTCTTCTGCCCCAGGATGCTGGGGGACAGGACTGCCTTGTGGTTGCCAACCTGCTAAAACAGTTATCCCACAAGGCAAGGATATATCCCTAGCCACAATACCATGGCCTTCAGTGTTCTTGTTGAATTTCCATATATTTTGTTGAATAAACACTTCTCAATTTATGGCATACCATTGCTCAATCTGAAGATATTTTTAAATGACTGTCTTTGCTTATTTTGACCAGCTTAGTAGCTGTCTGTTTAAGAAAGAGTTTTCCCCTCTATGTTGTATCAGTTCTTCACTACCTGTTTTGGAATTTTCTGTTTACTTTTTTAGCTTCACTGGATTCTAACTAGGCTCATTGCTTTTTAGCTAGCATTGCTGATGGCTGTCTCTGTTTCCTATAAATACAGCTGACTTATGACATTGGGATTATGTTAGTCCCTTTTTAAAACAATTGTAATGACCACACTTGTCCTCATATCATATCTACACTCTCAGTATCCTCTACCGGTTTCTCTCCTTCTGAAAATGCCCTCATATTTCATTTGCATACTAATTTGGACTGTTCTAGCCAAATTTAACCTTTGAACCAGAGTGTTCACTTGGAATACATCCTCACATATATTAGCCTTCTACATATGTTTATCTTTGGGTTATTTATACTTCAGTATCGTTTGTAGGAAAGACATAGCCTCAACACTTCAATGATAAATACATTCTCACTACAAATTTCTCTGTTGTATTTTAATATTTTTATTAGTATCAATTTTCTCTGTTTTATTTGAATATTCTTAATAGGGTTCTAGGTTTAAAGTTTTACCACATCATAACTTCATGACTATGCATCTTTAAATTAAATACATCTATTAATTTCACACATATGGAAAATTTTAAAACTAAATTAGGTATTTAAATTTTTTGCTTTATTGTCTATATTTCAAAAGTTGAAAATGATCATATGATTGACATATATTGGAAGATTGTTACAAGAGTAAGAATATTGTAAGAGCTCACTTACTTGGTTGTACAGCCTTCAAACATTCCAGTTTTGATGAAATATGGGCATACAATGGTGGTTTTGATTTCAGTTTTGTTTTGTATGCCTAATTCAAGGAAGAGAGACTCAGCCAAACCAAAGGCTGCAAATTTACTTGCAGAATAATCTGAAATGAAGTGACAAACTCTAAGTAACAGTTTGACAAATTAATTCTTTGAATTATCTTAAAAATCCAATCTTCTTCCCTTTCTTTGGCTTATCCTTGGGTATAAAACATCACTGTTAAAATTATTTATGTGGCCAAACACTCCACTCCTATGTCTTCACACTATATATCAAACAAAAAGATGGAAATAACTTAGATTTTTCTTAACTCAGTGATCCAGAAGGCACATTCTTTCTGTGTTCTAATCATTTTAAAAGAGGAAACCAACTCTCCTTACCACTGCCATTGTAAATAGAGAAATGGAAGAGAATTCTGTGATTATAAATGGAGTTAAGTATTACAGGGATTTCCTCTAAGTACAAGAAGAAATTATCTGTACCTTGGAATAGTCTTAACTTCTGGGTGCTGTGTACTAGGGTTTGCACAGACACATGGTAGAACAAAGTACTCACCTACTAGACTGTTAACACCAACCATTCCGGCTATGCTTGAAATACATACCAAGTGGCCATGGTTAGCTTTAATCATGGCAGGAAGGAAGGCCTTGCAAGTCTGGAAGATACAAACAAACTGTGTCAGTATTTCACTCATTGGTTACTTTATTTGCTCAAGTGTTTGATGACTGTACTTATTCACTTAACTAATATGTATTTATCATCAGGGGTTTCTTAGATTCTGTGGCAGCATAAAAATAGGTATCACAGTCATTGTTCTCAAGAACTTGGAGTTTACTATATGTTAATCTATGAGAGATCCTGTTTGATTAATTTTTCTTTTAAAGTACACTACAGTGGGGATAGCAAGTGGCATACTGGTTAAGGCACAGGACTACATGTGGCTGACTGGTGTCCTGGACCTGGTGGCTTAAAAATCAAGCTGGGTGCGTGTGCATGCATGTCCAAAATCCAGGAGGAAAATTTTAGGAGAAGGGATTGTGGGGTGGAGGGGAGTGATTTCTCACTTTCCCTTTCACTGTCTCTGGTGATCACACATGCCCTAAAAAGTAGACTACAGTAATTGAATCAAATGAACATTTTTATACTTATGGTTGGTTAAAAATCAGAAACCTAGCTTTTCTAGTATGCCAAGTCTTCCATGTAGTTTTCAGCCATTTGTACAAAATTTGACCACATTTCCCTGGGGGATGATTTCTCACCTTCTGTCTCTCTGTCTCTCTCTCTGTCTTTCTGGCAAGGACATGTGCCCTTATAGTAAAAACCTCTCCAAAAAAAAAAAAAAATCCATGTGGAAGTGAGTTTACACAGTGTCTACCTTTCTGTGCCCTGCTTATTTCACTTAGTATGCCTTCCAGTTCATTCATGTTGTCATATGACAGAATTTCCTTCTTTTTAAGTCTGTTTAGTACCATAGTGTCTATATAGACCACATTTTCTTCAGTCTAATGCTCTCCCAACTGAGCTATTTCGGCCAGGTTGTGAGATCACATTTTCTTTATCCATTCATCTATTAATGAATTCATAGGTTGCTTCCAAATGGGAGCTACCATTACAGTGGTTTTCCATGCGCATGCACAAATGGTATTATAGTGGAAGAAACTAAGGCAGGAGGAATAATCAACTGCACAGAGCACTTACTTTATATCAGGCACTGCACATGCAGCCATGGGCCATTTGCATCCTCCTTTCAACCAATAAGAGAACTGAGGCCCAAAGTATTTAAATGAACTCTTCAAGGTGATATGACTGGTAAATGCTACGGAAGTCACTTCCCACAGGAGCAAGAAGCTCTCCAAAAAAAAAAAAAATCCATGTGGAAGTGAGTTTACACAGTGTCTACCTTTCTGTGCCCTGCTTATTTCACTTAGTATGCCTTCCAGTTCATTCATGTTGTCATATGACAGAATTTCCTTCTTTTTAAGTCTGTTTAGTACCATAGTGTCTATATAGACCACATTTTCTTCAGTCTAATGCTCTCCCAACTGAGCTATTTCGGCCAGGTTGTGAGATCACATTTTCTTTATCCATTCATCTATTAATGAATTCATAGGTTGCTTCCAAATGGGAGCTACCATTACAGTGGTTTTCCATGCGCATGCACAAATGGTATTATAGTGGAAGAAACTAAGGCAGGAGGAATAATCAACTGCACAGAGCACTTACTTTATATCAGGCACTGCACATGCAGCCATGGGCCATTTGCATCCTCCTTTCAACCAATAAGAGAACTGAGGCCCAAAGTATTTAAATGAACTCTTCAAGGTGATATGACTGGTAAATGCTACGGAAGTCACTTCCCACAGGAGCAAGAAGTAAGAGAAGAAAGACTTTTTATGGAAGAAGTGAATTTATAACTCAGGAGTGTCCTCTCTGAGGCTGGAGTGTCTAGATAGAACTGCCCTTAGAATGATCTCTGATGATAGAAATGGGATCTACTACTGCACTGCCTGGTGACTACTGTCAATAATAATGTATTGCTTATTTCAAGATTGCTATAATAGAGTTTTAATATTTTTGCCACAAAAATGATAAATTGGTGCAGTGATTGATAAGTTTTTAGCTTGATTGAATTCTTCTATGATATTTATATAAATCATACACACACACACATAGAAGTCAAAGCATCACATTGTACTCTGTAAATATATATGATTACTATTTGTCAATTAAAAATAAATGAACTTTTAAAATAATCCCCTTCTCTGCACAAGCTCCTTTTTCACTTAAGAAAAAATTAAATATCTTTTGTATAATCTTTGTCACATTCTTAATTTTTATTTTGGTAAGGAGATTGCTGAAAAGATTAGTAAGTCTTGGGATCAGATGGGAGAAGGCAACTGGAAGGGAATTTCCCTGAGGATTTGGAATAGGGCAAGATCAGGAAAATCAAGCTGGGTATGGTGGGGTAAAACCCAGTGAAAATGAGACCCATTGGTCTATCTCCTGGATGGATATTTACAGACAAATGGTGAACAACTGTTTATAGAAATACATGGAATTTTCATACTCATCAATAAAAGAAAATGAAAAAGAATGATTTACCCAGAAATGAGACAAGGCATTTACAAAAAATGATCTTTCCACCATATGATCTGGAGTATCGAGGAAGGACTTTCCTGTTACAACACCGGCGTTGTTAATGAGGATGGTCACATCACCAACTTCATTTTTAACCTGGTCAGCAGTGAGATAAACATTAATTCAATGCAAGTGTTGCATTTTGATATTTATTGTCTTAAGCTACTATTTTTGTTTTCTTATTTTACTCAAGTATTTTATTTAAAAGTAGATATTTTATTTTTGTCTTGCATATAGAAATTCATCGGTTTGGTAACCTTATCAATTATATTTTTTAAACATACATTGATTTGGTAATTTTGTTGAAAGAATCTTGACTTTTAGGTGGAAATGACTCATAGTACATTGTGACTACTGCCTTTTTTGGAGAGTTTTTTTTTTTTTTTTTTTTTTTTTTTTTTTTTCTAGTAAGAGTGTGCTTTTCATAAAGGATGGCCACACTGCAATTCCTTCTCCATTCTCCTCTCAGGATTTTGGGCATGCTTGCACACGTGCCTAGTGCGAGTTTCAAACCACCGGGTCCAGGACTCAAACAGCAGTTGATTATATGGGAGTCCAGCGACGCAACCATTATGCCATCTGCTGGTCCCAAGTTTATGTTCTTTCTACACAGGGGAGTATCATCCAGCTCTGGGCTCTTCAGCTGTGAAAATCTTTTTTTTTTTTTGCTATAGGGAATGTGTGCTTGCCAGAAAGACAGAGAGAGACAGAGAGACAGAAAGCAAGAAATCTTCCCCCCCTCCCAGGGGGATGGCCACACTATAATCCCTTCTCTTCCATTCTCCTCTTGGGATCTTGGGAATGCACACACACGTGCCTGGGGTGAGTTTAAGCCACTGGGTTCAGGACTTCAACTGTGGTCGACTACATGGGAGTCCAGAGACACTGCTGGTCCTGTGACTACTGTCTTTACCCCTACTTTTGTTATGTTAATCCCCTTTCCTGCTTGGTCACTCAAGCAGTGAGATCTGAGCACCTGTTTCCCAATCTTCTGTCAAAGGTACAGAGGTTTTCCCTCAGCACAGTGGGTGTCTGATGGCTGCTCTGTAGGGGACCTCTTCTGACCCCTCTGTGAACAAGATGGCAAGACCAGATCCCTTCCTCTTTAACTTCTCCAAATTGGATTAGGATAATATTCTCTTCCCGACAGAGGAAGTCAATATACATGCAAGTATATTGCTAAACTAGGTTAATAACTGATTCCCAAGTTTTCAGGTCTAATTGAAGGGCCGGAGTGACTCCATTTAGTTAAACCCACCTTGCTGAGAATTGGCGCCATTTCAAGGAGGCGAGCCGATCATGCAGGAGAAGGTCATAAGACCATCACCCCACCAGGGCTGGCCAATGATAAGAAACAAATACCAGAGACCTGAAGTAACTTTCTTGCCGATCAGTAAAAGACAACTATATTTCTTGAAATCTACAGCCAATGTGTAACTGCCTTAGTTCATTCCTCGACCTCCCCCGCAATAGCCAAATAAAAACTCAGCCCAATTAACACCGGGGCTCTCAACTCTGACCCGCTGTGCCTATAAGATTGGGCTTGAGCCCAATTAAAAGCGGTCCTTGTGTGTTTACATTGGACTACATTGGACTCGGCTCCTTGGTGGTCTCTTGGGAATTTCACGACCGGGGTACAACATTTGGGGGCTTGTTTGGGATTCCCCAAGGCCCCCAGGATCCCCGAACTGGAGATTCGACAGATAACAGCCGGTGAGTGTGTTTCCTTTGTCTCTGTGTTTGTCCTGTTCGGTCTCTGTAATAGATCAGAATTGGTCTAGCGGATGTGCTGGTAGGCCACTGACATTCCAGACCCCCAGGAGGGGACAGAGTGCCCTCAGTCGTTCTGAGTTCTCTGAGGGTACATAGCGGGTTGCTCCCATGGTACGGTGTGAGGCTGTGGTCCCACTTTAGGTTGACTTTTCACTCGGTGAAGAGCATCTGCGTGGCTGCATTTGTCCTGTCTGTGTGTTTATTACCTATGTCTGCTGGTGTGTACGTTTTTCTGATGGAAATGGGACAAACTCAGACTTCCCCTCTGAAGCTTATGATGGAACATGCCCTCAGGAATGGTTAACCTGCTTGCTTTGCTTCTGTAACCAGCGTTTTTACTTTAAAGGAAGAGAAACCCCTTCACTTTGTTCCTTTGTCCTTGTGAATCATCAAGTCAGTCCTGCCGGCTTAATCAATAAACTCCAATAAATTTGGCTATGTCTGGATGTCCTCTCATTTCTCGCTGAGTAGATTATAACATCTAGAGGCCCCAGTGAGATCGCGTAGCTGTCTGATACCTGGGTGAGGACTCCTAGGGAGAACAGCCTCACTTGGCCTGGCTGCCGGCTACTCAGGACTGCTCTAGGGGAGGCACCACCTGGGATTCCCCAAGACCCCCGAGCTCCTCTCAGGATTGTTGGCAGCTGACAAGAGATGCTGATGGCTCCTCCAAAAGTCTGTGGAGTTTTGTTGTAAAACCTCCAGAGGCATTTCTTTGGGTGTTCCTGTTCTGGCCTATCTGCTTCAGTGAAGACAAACCGGTGAGTAAGGGGTTGCCACGAAACAGGGAGGGAATCCCAGGCAGGGTTTGAGTCCCTGGAAGGCCCCTGAAAGTCCAACCTGCAGGAAATCAGGGTTAGAGTCCCTGACAGGGACTGAATCCCTTGGTTGAGGGTTTGAGTCTCTGCACAGGTGGCTAGATTCAAGGCTGACCGGACAAGGTTATAGAACCCCTACTTAGGTTCTACCAGATATGCTAAAATCTGGGGGATAGATGATAAGGGGTTTGAGTCCCCTCCTAGCCCTTAGACAGTTTGTGGAAAATCAAGGTTAAAGTCCCTGACAGGGTTTGAGTCCCTGAAAGTTTCAGGGTCTTTTTAAATGGGTTTCTTCTGCTTTTACTGTTATTGGACATATTTTCTCCATGCTCTCTTGGATTGGTGGGAAGGAACGTAGTACCCTCTTGTGTGCATGATGAGTGAATGACTGTGTTTGTGGCCCCACAGCTATGGCTGCGGCACAGGAATGAGTCCCTGACAGGGTTTGAGTCCCTGGGAAGACAGAGTTTGAGTCCCTGGAAAATCAGGGTTTGAGTCCCTGGATATCTTAGGATTTTTTTATGGGTTTCTTTTGTTTCTTCTGCTGTTTTAATTATTTCCTCTGCACCCTCTTGGAAAACATCACTTGGTTCCATCCCTCCTCCTCCTCACTTGAGGGTACCAAGTAATGGAATATTGATCAAGGAGTTCTTCAAGAACCGATGATCCCTACATTCAGAGTACTATTGCTGAAAACTGCGCTGTGACCATAGGAGGTGTGGGTAGAGGCAAGAGGGTCCTGGAATGTCCCAGGGTACATCTTGACCAAAGAGCATACTTGCCTTTTAGAATTCATGAAAGGCTGGAACAGCTCTTGTAAAGTCCCTTAGAATGCATGCTTAAGCATTTCAATGAGGCATGTGTGGAAAGTTGTGATTATGGCATCAAACTCTCCATCCCCAAACTGAGAGGGCCTTTTAAAAACATCACACTTAAATGGGGTAGAAATATCAGGAATATTAGTGTTGTAAAAATTCTAGTGGTATAGGCAACAAAAAGTTAAAACCCACCTTTCTTGAGTGTATAACTAAAGATTCCAAAAAAGGGGGAGATGCTCTAAAGAGTATTAGTGTCAAAGTAACCCCAGGGAGATTGGCTCTTATAGTCCTGATGTGTGTGTGCACCTATACATGTAGTTTGTCATGTTATGTACTGTATGTTGTATGTCTGTGTGAATAAAAAGGCCTTAAAGAATTCTGTTCAATTTAGTTTATAAAAAGAGCACTCATACGAATTAGTTTAAATGCTTTTCAAGTTCATATAACTTTAGTGAATGAGCAGGCTTCAAGTGTAATGAAAGAAAAAGATTAATAAGTGAAAGTCTTCACAATTTCCAACACATATTTTGTCTAGGTTTTCATTGATCAAGCAGCATCACGTTTATCTTAATATGGTTGGTTGGTTTAATAAAACAGCTAGTCTTTATGTGCTGTGTCTTGCATAGTGGATATCTAATAGAGAAATGAATTCATGACTAGCTTTTTCTGGCTTTAGTTTTAGTGCTCGCAGAGTATCTCTGATCTCAAAGTAACCCTGGGATGTTTACAGAGGGCCCGTGAAACATCCAAAAGGGGAATGGTTAAACCAATCAGACTTACTGTTTATATGTTGGATAAAAATAGAAAACCTTGTCAAATTAAGTAATTCTAATTCTCTTGATATTATATTTGAGGTATGTATATATATATATATATGAATATCATGTGCTTGTATGCCTATATATGCATTGTATTCCAAAATAATTTGAGATTCTCAGGAGTTAATGGTAGGCTATTAAGTTAAGCTGGTATATATAGCCAAATTTCTTTGGCAGTTATAAATTTTTGTGAGAGTATTAGCTATGGCTCTAATCCTAATGTCATTTCCTTAAAGAAATTCACAAAGAAGATGAAAAGAGAATGTACTCTTACAAGTCCAGGTTTCTAAAGAAATCTAGTCATTTGGGTAAAATCTTCATTTTCTATGTAAACTAATTGGTTTTCTAAACTGTTAAGCCAAGGTTGGCCAAATTAAAATGAGGAAATGTTTGCCAAGGTTGCATGTTGCATGGTCAATGCAATGCACCTGAGTTAAAAGGTAAAATTGGTATAAAGGGATCAAAATCCAATGTTGAACATGGACTCATGAAAACATTGCCTGGTTCCCTCTGATTCCTCTTTATAGTTCTTATTATTAAGTTAACATGTTTCTGTTGTTCCTTTTATTGTTCTTTTTAAATTGTAAAAATATTGAGAGGGTCTATTAGAAAATTGTTCAATTTTACATGGAAAAGTTGCTAAAGAAGTTTTGTTATTCTTTATACATGTTCATAAGCTGCTGGTATTTGCTAAAATTTAGGGTTGCCAAAAAAATAAACAATTTGCTCTATATAGATGTATGACAAGCTTAATAGCTCCTTTAAAACATCAAATTTCTCAAGGTTAAAAAAAAAAAGATAAATGTGCATAGTTGTTAAAAATTAGGGGAACCAGCAGTTAGCGTAATGGCTATGTCGCTGGACTCCCACGTAGTCGACCGCGGTTCGCGTCCCGGACCCGGTGGCTTAAAACTCATGCTGGGTGCGTGTGCGTGCGTGCCCAAGATCCCAGGAGGAGAATGGAAGAGAAGGGATTGCGGCGTGACCATCCCCCCTGGGGGGTGATTTCTCGCTTTCTGTCTCTATGTCTCTCTCTGTCTGTCTGGCGAGCGTATGCGCCCTATAGTGGAAAAAAAAACCAAAAAACAAAAAACAAAAAAAAAAAACTCTCAAAAAAAAAAATAAGGCCTACAGGGACCAGCAGTTAGCGTAATGGCTATGTCTAACAGCTTAATAGAGTGAGAGTTTCAGGAATGGGGTGAAACAAGTTAAGGCTAGAGCTCCAGGCTGCCTTGTCCCCCAGCCCCGTGCCCTTTTTGTACTTCCGTTACTTTTAGTTAGGCCTCTCCACCCACTGGAGTCTCCCTTTAGTTAAATGATCAAGAAAGAGGTTTAGCTAGAAAAACAAACATTTAGATTGGGACTACATTCTCTAGCTAGATCTTTTGTATAAGCAATAAGGGAGATGCCTTGTAAAAACCTGTAAACTGGACTTCACCCTCCTGACAGTACTCAGCTGCTCCTTGCAGGATCCTATCAAAACTTAGGTTCACTTCTGAGAGTAGGAACAATTCACAACAAATATCAGAAAAGTTCCCAAATTACTCAGAGAAGTGTTATAGCAAAATGGGCAGGGCACCTTAACCTTTGATTTAGCTCTCACCCAGTAGCCCCTCGTAATCCTGAAGGCTGGG
>NW_006159504.1:3146286-3153725 GCF_000334495.1 Tupaia belangeri chinensis | reverse complement strand
GATCAGAGCCTCTGCCTCAGAAGAAACTCTGTTTCCAATGTGAGTAGCCCGGGCACTGAACAATGCCCATGGCTGGCATCCTCATGTCCTCCAGTGGGGCCTTGTCCCTAATGTGGATTTGGCAACTAGAGACGGACACAATGCACTGAGCTCTGAAGGGAGCTCTGGACTTCTGCAGTCTTTTCTGGCCTTTGAAAGTGAGGACTGATGGGGCCCGAGACCCCCAACGGTTCCCCTTGGACAACTTCACTGGACAAGCCTCAGGTAACCCTTAAAGTGACTAAGATTAATTTCTGTCTAAATCAGAGGTTAAGGTTGTTTCCAAAAGTACATTCATTTAAAAAAATAAGAAAAATAGTAACAAACAGGTTGGCTGACCATGTGACGAGAGAGAATGATAAGACCTAGCCAGAAGGGAGATATCTCTATCAGCAACTAAAAATTCTTGTAGCCACCCCAGATTCTTTCTGTCCTTGCCCTCCTTAACTCTAGGAAAAAAATAGTAGCAGTAGGCAACTAGACAACCCAAAAAAATGATTGCTGTTACCAGATTGATAGACCAATAGTCCCTGAGGCCCTTGCACAAGTCTTTATAGATCAGGTACACCAGATTACCTACTTAGAAAAAAAAACAAAAACAAAACTTGATAAGCTGGTTAAGAGAAAAATACTTTGTGCCTAGTCTAGATAGCCTTATCAATGGTGTTGTTGCAAAATGTGTTTCTAGTAATAAAGGTTAAAAAGAAATGTTTTTATACAGAAAGAATTTTGTATTGTGAGTTTTTGTCTGAAAATAGAATGGCTATATCAGAAGTGGAAAAAAAAACAGGACAGAAACTAGAAGATATAAAACATGTTGAATGTTTGAGTTGTGTTACAAAAGTCTAAGAAAGAGTTGTAAGAATTGATCAAGTCAGTGTTCTGGAGCTGGTTGTGCTATCTTTAAATGCTATATACAGTGAAACAACTAAAAGAGAGGAGCCCCTCCAACTAGTCTAGATGGGACCTCACATAGTTATAAAGTGAGCCTGTGAGTCTGTCACACCAAAGCCAAGAAGACTGCTTCCACGGAGACTGCTTCCACGGACTCACCAGAACCTTGGTCCATAAAGATGGGCCAAGAGGGTCCTTTATGATGGTGCTTCAGAGACCAGAGAGCGAAAGCCCTGCTCTAGTCACTCCAGGGGCTGACTGCAAGTCGGACATTGTCAAGAGTGTGGCTCAGCAGCTCCATGACCAGATGGTTGGAGAAAGGACAGGCTGCTGCTTACTCATGAGATGGATAAAGGCCTTTAAATATTGGATGCTAGTTGCCTCTGGACCTAGAGCCCAGTATACCAGGTACTGCACTATCAAGGTGACTCTCCTTAACAGATATTTAAAGAGACTCAAAGAAAAAAATGACATGATTTCTATTTTCTGAGAATTTTTGTTATTTCCATAAGTACCTAACCAAGTGTTGTCCTGCTTCTGTAAACTGCTTGCATTGTCTCGAAAAGTGTTGTGTCTTAGTCTCCCTGTAAGTGGTTGAACCTGGTGACTGCATACCATGAACACTGGTCCAGGCCATCCGACCAGACACTCCCCTACGTGAGCAACTGCTCCCAGCAACTAGAGACCATAGAATCAGCCTATCCCTTACTGGGTCCATATAGAGCTCAGTAATAGGGGTCCATGATTCACTCCACAATGTACTTGGGAAAGGGGGAAATGAACAGCTAGAGTGACTCCATTTTGTTAAACCCACCTTGCTGAGAATGGGCGCCATTTCAAGGAGGTGAACCGATCACATAGGAGAAGATCCTAAGACCATCACCCCACCAGGGCTGGCCAATGATAAGAAACAAAGGAAATACCAGAGACCTGAAGTAACTTTCTTGCCAATCAGTAAAAGACAACTATGTTTCTTGAAATCTACAGCCAATGTGTAGCCACCGGAGTT
This sequence comes from Tupaia belangeri chinensis, assembly GCF_000334495.1. Taxonomy (NCBI): domain Eukaryota; kingdom Metazoa; phylum Chordata; class Mammalia; order Scandentia; family Tupaiidae; genus Tupaia; species Tupaia belangeri. The sequence continues at coordinate 3,151,783 of NW_006159504.1, read as the reverse complement.
CATTCCTCAGCGCCCCTCGACCTCCCCCGCAATGGCCAAATAAAAACCCAGCCCAACTAACACTGGGGCTCTCCACTCTGACTTGCTATGCTTCTAAGACTGGGACTCCTGGCTCGAGCCCGATTAAAAGCGCCCCTTGTGTGTTTACATCGGAATCAGCTCCTTGGTTGTCTCTTGGCAATTTTGTGACCAGGGTACAACATAATCATTAATATTTATGTGTGTGTGTGCGCACATGTGTATTTGTGTACACACACACTTATGAGATTTGTTTGTTACAGAATAATCATTTTGGATAGACAGAGTAGTACATTTGGTAAAAAGAGCTTTTGTGTGTGCAATCAAGTGAGTGACTCACTATTAATCCTTTTAGGAGCTGTGAGCCTTTGGCAAGTGCCTGGCAAGAACACATTCCAGACATGGATGTGTGTGATCACTGAGCATAGACTGCTATGAGTTTGGGCACCTCTGTCTGAAGGTCCACTTCAAATCTACTATCCGTAACTGAAATTTCTCCAGGTTCCACAGCTGAGCCCCTGCCATGGTGTCTCCTCAGTCCTGGCTGTACCAGTAATTTCCTTCATCCTTTCCACCTGAATTATCCATCTCCTGTTGGCATAACCTACAACATACCACAAGCCTGCTCAGAGAACAGCTTTGATAAAGTTGAACTAGGGGCAAAGTGCAAAGCGTCTTTAAACAATGATTTGAAGACATTTTTCTATTTCTTTTGCTCTGAATTAGATCTTTTGGGTGCCATGACAGTCTGTTTTGCTGTTTTCAAGTAGGAAATGTTGACTGCCCAGATTTGGTTCTCTAATTCCTGCTCAGATAACAAATATCTGGTCCTGACAGATAACGCTGTGTGGAGAGATTAGCTAACTGTCGTTGTGATGCAGTAGAGGGAATAAGCCACGAAAGGAAGAGTTAATATTACTGAGCTGACATTGGCAGAGACATTAGACTCTATTAGCTTGGTGAGAAGCAAAACAGAGAAAAACATCCATGAGAGGCCAACTTTTTATTTTATTTTTTGAGCTATTTTTGCTATAGGGTGTGTGAGTTCACCAGAGAGACAGAGAGGGACAGAGAGACAGAAAGCGAGAAATGACCCCAGGGGGATAGCCATGCTGCAATCCCTTCTTTCCATTCTCCTCTCAGGATTTTGGGCATGAATGCACACATGAATTTCAAGCGTCTGGGTCTGGGACTTGAGTTATGGTTGACCATGTAAGAATCCAGTGCTTTAACCACTACACCACCTGCTGACCGCCAAGAGACTAACTTTTAAAGGACAGAGCCAGCAGGTGGTGTAGTGGTTAAGGCAACTGGCTCCCATAGGCCCTACTGTGCAGGTCAATTCCCAACAATAGAGACTTGAAAGACATACATGGTGCATGTGTGAACATGCTCCAAATAACTAGGGGAGAATTGAGAAGAAGGGATTGTGGCATGGCCATTCCCCTGGGGAGTGATTTCTCACTCGCCCTGTCTCTTTCTGTCTCTCTCCAGTGAGTACTTGCACCCTATAGCAAAAATCTAAATACATACATGCATATACCAGATATAAAAAAAAAAAAAAAAAAATCAAAATCAAAAGAAGGAAGAACATTGTTGGCTTAGTGAGAAATTTAATATGAGCTTGCCCTTAATCTTAGACCAAGGAGGGGAGTACATAGAACTGAGGAGGAAGTGGGATCTTTGCTGGGTATTCCCAAATGCTTAAGAAAAATCCACGGTTGCTGTCATCCTAAGAAGAAGCCCTTTGCCTTAGAGACTCTCGAGGCAAGAGATGCTTTACCTGAATCGTGAGATCTAATGTTCGTTGTAACTCTAAGTAGGCTTAAGTAGGCAACATCATTTTTGTTCACAGATAAAAAAACAAATTCTGAGAAATTAAGATCTTGCCCCAAGACTCATAGCTTCTAAGAGGATTAACAGTGAATCATTCAATTTGGATTCACACAAAAGCTCTTTTTACCAAATATTTGGATGCACACACAAAAGCTCTTTTACCAAATGTACTACTCTGTCTAACCAAAATGATTATTTCTGTAACAAAAAAAAATCATAAATGTTTATGTACACAAATATACATTCACACACATAAATACTAATTACTGATTAGACCTGACTACTTGGGAATAAATTATTAACCTGGTTATTCTAATAATAATGCTACACTCGTATGAATATTGGCTTTCTATGTTAGGAAGAGAATATTATCTCAATCCTATTTGGGAAAGTTAATTACCATGCCCCTTTAAAATGCTACCATTGCTATTCAATTTTATCACAGATTTCTTTTTTTTTCTTTTTTTTTTTTTGAGAGAGATTTTTACTTTATGGCACATGTGCCCCCCCCAGAGACAGAAAGCGAGAAATCACCCCCTCAGGGTGGATGGCCATGCTGCAATCCTCTCTCCTTCATTCTCTCAGGATTTTGGGCATGCACACATGCGTGCCTGGTGTGTTTCAAGACTTCAGGTTCTGGGACTTGAACTGTGGTTGAACATGTGGGAGTCCAGTAATACAAGCATTATGTCATCTGCTAGTCCCAATTTTCTCACAGATTTTTAAGATTTTGGTAATGACTGTGGTTTGTTGAAATTCTTGTAGCTAAGTCTGGCATTAATATTTGGATTTATTGGAGGCAGGTAATTGAAGGTAACCAAAAAAGTAGTTAAAACAGTTGGCTTAGAAAAATTCTATTTATATTTTCCTTCTGTTGACAAAAGAAAAAAAAATTTAGAGAGTTTTTTTTTTTTTTTTTTTGTTATAAGGTACATGTGCTTGCCAGAAAGACAGAGAGAGACAGAGAGACAGAAAGTGAGAAATCACCCTCCAGTGGGGATGGCCATACTGCAATCCCTTCTCCTCTAGTCTCCTCTTGGGATCTTCATGGCATGCATGAATTTAAGCCACTGGGTCCAGGACTCGAATTGTGGTCAGCTACATGGGAGTCCAGCGACCTAGCCATTATGCCAACTGCTGGTCCCTAGACAGAAGGAAAGTTTAAGATATATTCCAATGGCAAAAGATGATTTGGCCTGGTTTCTTACTAGATAGGAAGAAAATTTTAACGAAGAAGAAACGATTTGTTGTGGGGTAAGAGATTGAATGATTATATTATTTAAAACATTTAAAAAAAATAAATATTTCTTTCTTTCTTGAGAGAGAGAGAGAATAAGAAAAACAGGGGCCCCCAAGATAGTCTTCTCACACCACAATCCTGTGTCCATCTTTCTGGCCAGCCAGAATCTTAGGCATACCTACTGGTGCTCCTGGTGTTTTTAGGCTGGCCCAGCATCTGAATCTTGGGCTTTCCCCTGTGGCTCCAGTATCGTGCAATGTCACCCCACTGCCTGTGCCATAGATTACAGTACTTTATGTCAAAGAAAAAGGATTATGAAGGGTTCTTTTTACTGGCATACATACATACTTGGTGGGTGCAACATGGGCTTTGATGCTACGTGACAGGGTCACAGCTCAACTTGCTTACTTCTCTGATCTGATAAATTCCTTAAATTCTCTCTGCCTCTGTTTCTTCAGGAACAACATGGATACATGGTAAGTACCTACTTCATTGTGAAGATTGTATATGATAATGCTTCAGGAGAAAAGACGTTTTCAGGTATCCTGATCTGGCTAGTGGTATCAGCCTGGAGCCCTTGATAGGCTGCTTCCATGAACTCACTCCAAACAAAATTACGTGTGTACTGTTCCTGTCATATTTTATCCACTTCTGCAAAATGAGGGCTCATTTTGATTCTACTTGCTCTCTACTAAAGTATACTTAGGGTTCTATAATGTGTGTAACTCTTCCCATGAGCTGGTGGTGAATTACAAAGAACAAATCCTGGGGAGGGGGAGTCCCAAAACAAAGGAGGTAATGGAAAATGAAGGAGAAGAGTGGACAGTGATTGAAGAGGTGTCAGAGAGTAATGATTCAATACATAAAAATAAATGAATCAATAAGTAAATTTCAAAGAAAGCTTAGATTGCTAATAGGAGGGAAAGTTCCTCACAAAATGTTACCACACCATATGCATGTTTGGATCATAGTGTGGTAGAGAAGAGAGCTGACTTTGGCTCCAGAGAGCCTGGTTGAAACCTTGGCTGCACCAATCACTAGTTTTGTGATCTTGGGTAAGTAGCACATTCACCCTGCTCTTCAATTTCCTCACTTGTAAAGAGAGATGATGATAATGATAGACAAGGAAAAGAGTGTTTTGTATTGATTAAAGGAGCTATTATGTGTATAAAGTGCTTAGAATAGGCTAGCAGATGGTGTGGTGTTTAATGTGTTGGAACTCCCACACGACCAGTTGTGGTTCGAGTCCTGGAACTGGTGGCTTGCTTTCTGACTTTCTCTCTCTTTCTCTCTCTCCTTCTCTGTCTCTCTCTCTCCCTTTCTCTGTCTCTCTCACCCCTCTCTTTCTCTCTCCCTCTCTATCTCTCTCTCTCCCTCTCTGTCCCTCTGGTGAGCACACAAGGCCTGTAGCAAAATAAAAAGTTTATTATAAATAAAATTAAATAAATAATTCTTTTAAAAAATAAAGTGCATAGAGTAATAATTATTTTTAAATAGGGCTTTTTTGGGGGTGTCTTGATCCAGTTTTGAGGTGTTGGCTAGAGGCTGGGGAGGTTTTCTCGAGTAGCTGATTAAATGGACATGTCCAACTACTTTCTCTGATTTAGCGTTCACACTCTCGGCTATTATGTATCCACTAGGTCACCCCAGGGCCAGGAACCTGGCAACCAGGAACAGCCTATATGTCCCAGAGCCCCTTGAAATGGTGGTAATTAGCCAATTGTAGGCCTTCTTTTTGTGCTTTCTTTCTTTAACACAGTAAAGGCACTTGATCACCATCCTCCTCTTCCTCTGCCTCAGATTGAACCTGGTGCTTCCCTTAGTGATCTGCATGCTCTGTTGCATTCTTCGTAGAGGCCATAGTGTAACAGAATTGTAAAACTCAATCCTGTTTCTCTCTTGATCTATGTCTGGCCTCATCCCACCTTGCCCAAGGTAATATGGTTAAAACACTACTCAGTTTACCCACTGTTGTTTGAGTACATGGTAACTACACAATAAATGGTAGCTATTATTATTAGAATTTCAATGTTTAGTGTGATGTTAGAACAAATATCACTAGCTTAAGTCTTTGAGGAAATGCAGTCTAAAGCTATGCTAACTTCTACATACTATTCCAGAATCTTTATCCCCTAGGTTCATTATGAAAATGGATTTGCATTAGACTCATACAACTTAAAAAGTTAAGTTAAAGCTGGATATGATCTTGAAGATCTCTTGGTTTAAACTTTTCATTTTTCAGATAAAGTGGTGTGAAGATAGAGAGGGCAAGTAACTTAGTAAAAAATTGCACAATCAATGAGCAGCTAAGCCAGGACCAGGCCCAGTTCTTAATGACTCTTGATGGGCACTGAATCACCAAGATAAAACAATGGTGCAACAGTGGGCTTGGAGACCTGCTGA
>NW_006159504.1:3133146-3146255 GCF_000334495.1 Tupaia belangeri chinensis | reverse complement strand
TGGGCATTGTTTTATGTTATGCTCCTTTTGGGAGGTTACGAAGTAGGGTTTTTGACATGCAGAATCAAGCAGGCTATACATAGAAATCTTGGAGAGAAATTAATAAAAAAATTCTCTCCTCTCTTTGTGAAAGTGCATATGAGATTAAATATTTTACTTGGACATAGAAGCAAAGAACTCCATTGAGCTTACCTGATCAGCAACTCTGTAGACCTCTTCTCTGTTGCTACAGTCACACTTATAGGCAAATACTTTCGCACGGCCCTTTCCTTTGGCCAGTCTACATGTCTCCATATTGCCTTCTTCATTAATGTCCCATAGGACCAAAGTGGCTCCAAGACTAGCAAAATGCATAGCCAATAGCCTCCCAAGTCCACTTCCAGATCCGGTTATAAGTACAATCTCTCCAGCAACATTTTTTTTTCTCTTGGGAATTATTTTGTAAGACAAAGATTCTAAAAAGTAATATAGAAATTTTCCCAAAAATTTGGAGGTGTCTATAATAACATCCATGGCTGACTGATGAAAGGAATGTCCTAATAAGAAGAAAGGTAACCAACAAATGTATTACAATATATGAACCATTATATCCCACATGAAGTATTTAGTACAAGAAAGTTTACCTTTGAGATACTAATTTTCCAAAATACGCAATTAGGCAACGATTACCAAAAAGCCAAATTTTTAAATTATGTGAATAATGATCATGAGAATATTTTACTTAAGTATTTTCCAAATGTACAGGCACTTCCTTATATGTAAAATAATTTGACCCATAGGTCATAAATGACTAGGACAACTTTTCAGTTAAAGATATAAAGTCTTTGAGTCTTGATGTGCCTGGTGTTATGTGACTAGGAAACCATGACTTTGTATTTCTATTATATGAGGACACTTGACGATTGTATATCAAATAGAAATGTGCGTTTCATTAGACAGATATTTGATATATGACATTATAATAGAAATATGACCTTTACACATTTTCACCAATCCCTACAACATCTCTCTGACAGAGACAAGCTTCATATAAGTATTACCATTTTATTAGAGGATAAAGTCAACAAATATTGAGTAGTTTTTTGTTTTTCTTTAGGTTTTTGCCATAGGGAGAGTACATTCACCAGAGATAGAGGGACAAAGAGACAGTGAGAGGGAGAGTAAGAAATCACCCCCTCTCCCAGAGAGTGGCCATGCCACAATCCCTTCCCATTCCCTTGCTGGAATTTTGGGCACACACACACCCACACACACACACACACACACACACCTGGTGTGATTATCAAGCCACCAGGTCCAGGACTTAAACCACAGTAGACCATGTGGGAGTCCAGTGCCTTAATAACCATGCCACCTGCTGACCCCAATATTGAGTAGCTTTATTCAAATTCACACAGTTAGCTAATAAAATTGATGACATTAAGATAAAGGCTAGAGGTCTCCTAAATTGTAATCCAGGTCTTTACCTTTAGAATAGGTTTTTCTTGGAGCTAACATGTCCTTTTCCCAGAGCCACCTTTATTTTATTTAAAAATAAAAAAGGGGTATTTTTGTGTTTGGTGAAATTTCTTTAATTTTGGTAATCATATCTTATTATATTTGAACATTAGGAACCAGCAGTTGGCGTAATGGCTGTGTTGCTGGAGTCCCATGTAGTCGACTGTGATTTGAGTTCTGGAGCCAGTGGCGGGTGTGCTCAATATCCTGAGAAGAGAATGAAGGAGAAGAGATTGCGGCGTGGCCATTCCCCCGTGGGAGGGGGGGGGGATTTCTCGCTTTCTGTCTTTCTGTCTCTGTCTTTCTGGTGAGCACATGTGTCCTATAGCAAAAACCTCTCCATAAAAGAAAAAGAGAGAAAAGAAAGAAAGAAAGAAAGAAAGAAAGAAAGAAAGAAAGAAAGAAAGAAAGAAAGAAAGAAAGAAATTAGACACAGACATACAAAGCCCACAAAAAGCAGATCAGAGCTGTTTGAGGAAATAGCAACTACTACCTCTACACCATCACCACCTCCACTATCATCATGTCAACAGTATCATTATTAATACTCTTTCCACATATCAGGCACAAATTCAAAATTGCTCGGTATGCATCAAGTCAATTAACTTTCAGGAGGGTTGTCTGTTTTACAGTCGAGAGTAGAGTCTCTATGAGGCTAGGCAAACCGGTCTGTAGTCACAGAGAGTGGGAATGGAATTTGAACCCACACAGTGACTTCATTACCTAAATTCTTAAATCTAAGTAGTATAGTTTTCCTCCTCCCCACTCCCAAAATAAAAAGTCTGTTGAAAAGTATTGTCTTTATATGACCTGTCATTTTAAATCAGTCAGGAATTAACATTTCAGATAACCCAGAGCCTAGGTGAGGATGATGAAGAACCCAGGCTATGTTCATCTCCCTGTCAGCTCTGACCTGCTCCAAATTCTCACTGAGATAAGACATAGAATATTATAGCCAGAGAACTTTGATGATATTTAATGTGGGTTTCAGAAGGAAAGAGAAATCCCCAGGAAAGCATCTGGTCCTTCTTTGCATCCTGTGAATATTTTCTGAGCACAGATTAGGCATAAAGTACTAGATATTGAGTTTAAAGATGCTAAGTTATGGCCCTACCCTTGAGGAGCACAGATTCTGATTCTGGAGCCTGGGAAGCAGGCACAAGTTGCAGAATGACCGTGGCCATAGGTACCACCTTACCAAATGTTTGGTCCCAGGATTGCATGATAGAGCCTGGCATTTAGAAGAGGAGTGAAGAAAAATGGGCAGGGAGAATTATATTTGGGTTTTACCTAGAAGGCTGCCTTTAAGACAGAACAAAGAGAAAGGGCAAAGATCCTTTCCATTAACTTCACCAAATTTATTGAGACTACTAGCTATATTCCAAAAGGTATTGTACCTGGAGAACTTTAGAGATTTCCACTTACCTTAGTATTCACTGAGAGCTAATGCAGAGTTCAAGATTATGAATGGGGAAAGAAATCAAGCTACAAAAAATTTACTCTCTTCTCCAAGCATACAGACTTTTCTTTTTTCCCCCTTTGGTTCAAGTATACTCCTGGCAACATGTATATTACAATGGTGGAAGGAAGCCATATTTCATCTTCTATTAAAAACAAATACAGGTAAATGCAGAAGGCGTTCTGGGCCATTGGATTAGGCCTTTCCTTACATCTTTTCTTTTTCTTATTTTTTTAATCTTTTTTTAATTTTTGTATAAGAATTTTTACTCTTAAGGCAAATATATTTTTTATCTTGAAACAAATTAAAGTGGCTTACTATTAACATAATTAAATTTCAGCACATATTGTTATGCTTTGGGATCACTCCAAGGATGAAAGTTTTGACATTTATCTAATTATTCACTGTTTAAATGCTCCTTGAACTCAGAAACCACACTCCCAGACTACTGAAATCATTCAATAATTTTGGAACAAAAGGTTAAGTCCATGTGGATCCTGATGTAGGAAGTGTTGACCAGAGAAGACAATTGCTTACCAATGGATCTTATGACAGTTGTGGCAAACGGTCAGTCAGAAAAAAAATCAGAAAGTTTATATCTGAGCAAGCGTTCATCAAGTACTCTGTGCTTACCAGGACTTACTTTATTTAATCCTTCAAATATCCCAATGGGGTAAGGATGAGGCCCAGGTAAGGATATAACTCACCGAGGGCTACTGTATGGAAAGTAGAAGTGATATTTGAGCCCAGACTCTCTGATTCCAGGACTCCTGTGCTCCTGACTACTGCACATGTAACTTTTCTGAATAGCTTTCCAAAACACTGGACTTTGAGTTACGTGGACCTTCTTTCATTTTTCCAGCGCAGAGTGCTTTGTGTTAAAGGCTGATCTGAGAATGAACTACGTAGCAGTGGTCCATTACACAAGTCATACAGCATAGAAGGAGCAGATTCACCTTTGGAGACATGGATTCAGCTGCTGGCCCTACTATCTGCCAGTTGAATGCATTGGGCCAGTTTTGCCTTTCTGATTCTCTGTTTATCTATCTGGGAAGTGAGTGTCATATTTACTCCGCAGGAATGTGATAGCAATACACATTGAAATAACAAAAATAGTAAAGATTTTGTAAATTGTAAAATGCCACACAAATACTAGTTTTTATCACTTGCTCAACAGAGTCTTCAATGATCACACTGAGCTTGCAGCCAGGCATCCATAAGAATACCCAACACCAAGATATGGGAAGGTTGACTGCACTTTTAGGCGTATTGCCTCAACTATGAGATTGCTGAGGAGAGCTTGGAAGAGGAATCTGCACAGGAGTTAACCTACAGAGTTAACCTGCTCTTGTCTATTCTGTTGCTAACAACAGAAATACCTGAGTCTGAGTGAATTATAGAAAGAGGTTTATTTGGCTCACAATTTGCAGGTCCACAATCCAGGGGCTGCATCAGATGAGAATCTCCTTGCTGGTGGGTATCAGGGCAAGACAGAACAGGGCAAGAACAAATGCAGAGCATAATGTATCTGTCACATTCCTTCTCCTGATAAACTCCCTAGGATGGAATCACAGGTGCCCCACCTTAATGCCTTATCACTTCCCAAAGGCTCCACCCTTCAAAACCATAATCAGATTAAGCCTCATCTTTCAAAAAAAGTTTATTTTTTCCATGAGCGAGAGAGATAAAGAGAGACAGGTAGAGATAGAGAGAGACAGCATCTCCAACAGGGTCTTGATACTATGATCCATCCCCAGCTTCAGCCAGTTGGGATCAGGGGCACACCTGCACCCAGCCTACTCAGGGAAGTCTCCAGGCACAAAACCAGAACTTCCCATGGGAAGTAACTTCACAGAGCATCACATTTTACCATAGCACTGGCACCCAAGTCTCAATACCTTCACCATAAGTCAAATTCTAACACATGAATTTTTGGAAGCACAAATTCAAACTGTAGCAGTGACATTCCCCATGTTGGCTGTTGGTCAGAGGAGGAGAAGATCAAAACTCCCGAACAAGAATGTTCATGTGCAGGTGCCCTGGCACTCATGCACTCTCCCTCTGTCCTCTCTTGGCTTTCTCCTCTGTCCTTTCACCACCTCTCAGCCCACCAAAAGCCATAAAGAGAAATGAAAACTACTAGAAAAGAAGAACAAAGAGATTCATGTCGCTACTTAGGAACTATACGAAATGGTGCTCAGAGAACCTGGTTCTCAACAGCAGGTACCTACTGTGTCTGCTTGAGTGGCCAAGGAACCTACTCAAACCTGCAGAAACGTCGCACTCGAGTGGCTCAGATGTCCTTATAGGAGCTGAAGTGAAGTCTCTTGCTAACAGCTAGGGCTTGTCCTTAAATAACTTTGGTTTTACTTTGCCCTCCTACAACTTTCCATATCTGTCTGGATGCCAGAAAAAGGAGTGTCTGTTAATTGTGAGGACTTGCCTATGCTTCACCCATATTTTTGTTAGAGCAATAGATGACACATTCCCTGTATTTCTAAATCCCATGCTGGCTGGAGTAGAGCATGGCTTATGAAGGCTCATATTTCAAGTATTTATGGGTGTAGTAAATTATCATTACCATCAGCACTCCTGTGGGGATACCCCAAATTTGTTTCCATACTGAGAACACAAAGTCTTCCTTATTTCAGTTAGGAAAATGTGGATTACAGTGGTTGGATTATCTAACCAATTCGATGGTTGGAGTACATGATTTTCTCTGAAATTGTATTATGAAAATTTTCTAACACAGAAAACTTGAGGAAATGGTACATAAGTGCTCTAAGGACTCATACCTAAATCAAATAATTGGATCAAATACTTGTTTTCTATCTCCTTCTCTCTCTCTGTAGCTGAGCCATTTGATAAATTGTAGATATCACAGTGTTTTCTGAGTACTCAGCATTCATCTCTCAAGAAGGCATCTATATATAGCATCCATTAAAATGACTAGACCTAATAAAATTAATATCAGTTCCATACTTCTATCTACTTTTTTTTTTTTTGAGAGGTTTTCGCTATAGGGTGTGTGCACTCGCCAGAAACACAGAGAGAGACAGAGAGATAGAAAGTGAGAAATCACCCCCCCAGGGAGGATGGCCACGCTGCAATCCCTTCTCCTCCATTCTCCTCTTGGGATCTTGGGCACACACGCACACGTGCCCGGCATGAGTTTAAGCCACCAGGTCCATGACTCAAACCACAGTTGACTACATGAAAGTCCAGCGACATAGCCATTACGCTAACTGCTGGTCTCACTGCTATCTACTATTAATCCATATTAAAATGTCTTCACTAATCTCAAAGATCCAGTTAAGATCCATGTATTATATTTGGTTGTGATATCGCTTTAGAATCTTTTTGGCTAGACCTGTTCTGCCTCATCTTTTACAATTTTTTATTTATTTATCACTAACTTTTTGAAGAGTCCTGATGAGTTGTCTTGTAGAATGTCCCATCATCTCTATTTGTCTTATTTTCTTTACTAGTGACGTCATTTAACTGGACTTCCATTCCATATATATTCTGGCAATAAAAAGTTGGATTAGAGGCTTGATTATATTCACACTAAACACTTTTGCAAAGAACGTGTCCTACTTAATGTTGAACACTTCATCGTAACATGTCATAGTGCCTAGTGTCAGACTATTCCACTAGTAGTGATGCCAAATTAAGATCCTAGGAGATGGTGACAACCATAATCTTTTCCATTGTACAGGCATAGTTTCCCTTTTATAATCACTAGACGTTTGTGGGATGGTACTGGGCACCCTGGGATTATTTTGCTTCCTGTAATCTTTCACACCATGATTCCTTAAACTACAAACCTTGCTCTTCTGGGAAGTTTTAGGTTCACAGGTAAGGTAAGCAGAAAGCACAGAGAGCTCCCATAAACTTCCCCCCCGCCCCTGCCTCCTCCATCATCAACATCCCACACTATAATGGGGCATTTGGTAGAACTGATGAAGTTATAGTGACAAATCATAATCACTCCAAGTCCACAGTTTACGGTAGAGTTCACACTGTCGTACGTTCTATGGGCTTGGACGAAGCGAAAGGGCATGTGTCCACCATCACAGAAACTGCAGAGTAGTTTCACTGTCCTAGAAATCTCCTGCCCATTCATCCCCTTCTTCCTTCAACCCTTGGCAGCCACTAATTTTTTTATTCTCGCCACATTTTTGCCTTTTTAAGAATGTCATATAGTTGGAATCATGTAGTATGTAAACTTTTCAGGTTAGTTTCTTTCACTTAGTAATATGCACTCAAGTTTACTCCAAGTCTTTTTGTAGCTTGATAGTTCATTTCTTTTTGGTGCTGGATAATATTTCATTGTCTGAATGTATCATAGTTTATGTATCCATTCATCTCCTTAAAACCATTTTTGTTGCTTCCAAGTTTTTTATTTTTTAGGAATTATTTAATTTTATTTATCATTATTATTTTTAAAAATTTGCTCACCAGAGAAAGACAGGAGAGAGAAAAGGGAGAGAGAGAGAGGGAGAGAGAGAGAGAGAGAGAGAGAGAGAGAGAGAGAGAGAGAGAGAGAGAGAGAGAGAGAGAGAGAAAGTGAGAAAGCCAGACACCAGGTCCAGGACTCAAACTACAGTTAGCCATGTGGGAGTCTAGCACCTTAACCACCATACCACCTATCGGCCCCGACTTCCAAAGTTTGACAATGATAAATAAAACTACTACAGATATCTAAGTGCAGATTTTTTGCTTAGATATCAGTTTTCAGTTCCTTTGGGTAAATACTAACAAGCCTGGTACAGTATGCTGAATCACTTGGGAAGAGTATGTGTTGCCTTGAGAGGAACTTCCAAACTGTCTTCCAAAGTGGATGTACCATTTCACATTTCCACCAGCCCTGAATGAGAGTTTCTGTTCATCTGCAGCCGCATCAGTGCTCAGTATTGCCAGTGCTTTGGATTTTACCTATTCTTATAGGTGTAAAGTGTACCTAACGATCTTTACATTCACTTGTGACCCTTGCCTAAATTGATGACAACACTGGAACATGTAACATAGTAATTTTCTTTCTTTTTTTTTTTTTAAGAATTATTTATTTATCGTTATTTTAACTTGCTATAGTGCATGTACACTCACCAGAGAGAGAAGAGTGAGAAAGCAAACCACCAGATCTGGGACTTGATCTATGATTGGCCATGTGGGAGTTTAGCATCTTAACTACCATGCTACTTACTGGCCACCGAATGGTAATTTTCTTTCTTTCTTTATTTAAAAAAGAAGTTTTTGCGTTAGAGTACCTGTGCTCACTGGAGAGACAAGAAATAGAGAGACAGAAAGTGAGAAATCACCCCTCCCCCAAGGGATGATCATGCTGCAATCCCTTCTCCTTTATTCTTCTGGGATCTTGGGCATGCATGCACACACACCTGGCGTGAGTTTCAAGCTACTGGGTCCAGGATTTGAACCGTGGTTGGCCATGTGGGAGTTCAGCAATGCAACTGCTACATCATCTGCTGGCCCCAGTAATTTTCTAATTTAACATTTCCTTTTTATATTGATTAACTGGCCTTTTCCTGGAAGAGGTATTGTTTTGTTGTATGTATTTTAAAAATCTCTCTCAAAATAGACATCCTAAAGAAAAGAATGACTCTCTTGATCATGTCCCTCTCCGGAACTTACAGACAACTATATGAAGACTGTCAATCCCACAGTTTCCTATTACCAATAACACCTAGCCAGTGCTTTGAGTGTGTCAAGTACTCAGTAATTATTTGTTAATTTTTGAACAAGCCTCAAATACTATTACAGATATAGTCAATGAGCTGTCAATGTATTTACAAGTTCTTGAAAGATGATGTGAATTAAATATATCATAGAAGAAGAGAAATGTTTTTAAGTACAATAACTATAGAAGCTTGAAATTTGTCACATTGTTTTGATTATTTAGCATTCATGTTTGGTCCAGTTGTTTGGTGTAGGTGTGGGTCCTTGGAACACTTACGTAATTAGTGCCTTATTAGTCTAACACTTAGTAATTAGTCTCCTCCATTAGACTAGGGATTTTCCCAGGGAAAGGATTGGCCTAATTCACTCTATATTCCTAGTACCCAATGAGGACTATAAGCCACAGTCAGTTCTCCAGAAATATTTGGTTGGTCTATAAAATAAAGATTGCTTCCCTGTTGGGCTATTTTTTAAAAAGTAGTCCCTGCTTTTTTTTTTTTTTTTTTTTTTTTTTTTCCTTTGGCCCATTTTATTTCCCAATTTTTTTTTTTTTTTTTTTTTTTTTTTTTTTGCCATTGGGCACATATGATTGCCAGAGAAAGACAGGACAGTGAGAAGGAATGCGAGAAATCACCCGCCAGGAGGGATGGCCACACTGCGATCCCTTCTCCCTGCTCCCTTCTCCCCTCAGGATTGTGGGTCTGTGTGCACATGCACCTGGTGTAATTCTCAAGCTGCCAGATCTGGTATTTCAACCACACATCAGCCGTATGAAGGTTCAGCTCTGTAACCACCACACTACCTGTTGGTCCTGAAGAAGTCACCACTTTTTCAACGTACACACACACACACACACACACACACACACACACATGTGCAAGTGGTCCTGGACTAGTATGAAAGCTTCTCCAAATCATCAGGATTCCAGGCTCCCTCTGTGGCTCCTGGTGCTTGGCCATCACATGTGAGTTCTAATCAGAAGAAGGAGAAGGAAAGAAACCAAGAGTTTTTCCCCCAAATCCTGTTTCTGCAACTTCTGCTTATATTTTTACTGCCACTTCCATCTGCAAAGGAAGTTGGAAAATGCTTTCTTTTACCTGGACATGCTGCTTCTTCACTAGAATTAGCTTGTGTTGCTAGGGTAGAAGTAGGTAGTATTCTGGCACAGTGGGAGACAAAACAACTCTTTTTTCTATCTTTAAATCCTTAGAAGAGTGATCTTGATTCCAGTTGACGTCATCCTCCAATGCCTCTTATGATAGGATTTTGATGCACATGTATACACATACATGTCTGTATATAAACACACATATATGCATAGATTTAGACATATTGACATGCACACAAATTTATGTTTATATTCACTGTAGATGCACATGGAAATATATGTTTATACATATGCACATAAAAGCACATAAATCTATATTTATATCCATCATCCATGTACACACTCACATGTACTTGTACATTTTTGTCATGGCCTTCAGGGAGCTCTTTGGGATTTCCTGGGATTGCTATTGAAGAGACAGGGAGAAGAATCAGAGCCAATGAGAACAGGGCTATATAGACGTAGGACTCTCCTGCAATATCTAG
The DNA here is from genome assembly GCF_000334495.1 of Tupaia belangeri chinensis. NCBI lineage: Eukaryota > Metazoa > Chordata > Mammalia > Scandentia > Tupaiidae > Tupaia > Tupaia belangeri. The sequence continues at coordinate 3,136,009 of NW_006159504.1, read as the reverse complement.
GGGTGGTTCTAATCAGCGTGTTACTAGGCATTCTTACTTAGACATTTCCTCATTATTCTGTCATTACTGAATTCACATTATGAGCAGATATTCCAAATCATTGTATTGTTTTCTATTATCATTATTAACATCAAGGCACCATGTGTCCATCCCACAGTGGTGGGCGTGGCCTGTGGTGAGCCCACTGTCCAGCTCCAAAAAGGGTTGTTCTTCATGAGACCCCTGGATGATCATGGGTCAGAAGCACAGTAGAGAGACTGTCTACACTTTTTTGTCTTTCTTACCTTTATCAATGGAGGTTTGTCTTCAAACCCCCATTCCTGCCAAGAAATGTCATGGTTGCCAATGACACATTCATTATCAATTCCCTTTAGCATAGCTATTATACTTCCCACATGGCCATGGTGGGCCACAGGACCCAGGTGTAGAAATTGAACTTTGTTTCATCAGAATTGAATTTTCTTAGCTTTCAAGCCCCCATTTCTATGAATGGCAGACAGTTAATCTTACCAATTTATAGCTATCCTTCCAGGATAAGGCCTAGTCTCTTTTGGATGGTCAATTCAAAATTCTGCACTCTGTCCCGTTAATACCTTGGGAGGTATTAATGCATGGTGGAGGGCCATGGGACTTTTCCATGACTTTGATGCTAACGTAACACCCCTTTTTACTCATTGTGGGCTTTTAATCCATGGTCTTCTTTTTAAAAATTTTAAAATTATTTTTTATTTATTTCATTTTAATCACATATATCTTTATAGTATAGAGCATTTATTTTTCCAGGATGAATATCTGTGCATATCAGTCAAGACAAAGATATTACTATATACATTATCATCAGCAAATAGTTTCTTTTTACTTTATCAATTAAACACTTTTACTTTTTTTCTTTCCTCTCCCTCCCTTCCATACTAAACTCTTTTTTTCACATTTTATTGATTCACAAAAAATCTTAATTAAACTAAAAATATGGACATAGCTAAAATCCAGTGACAGGTACACTGTAATTTTCTTCTGAAACATTTTTTTTTCTCTCTGCATTCCCCCTTTTACTAAAAAGAGGTGTAAACTAACTCATTTGCAAAAAAAAAAAAAATAATAATAATTAGTTTAGTCTCAACTTGGTATGTTATTTGCACAAAGCCCTATAAGAATTCAATTTCTGATGCAAGACAACAGATACTATTGTGTTATTGAACTTACACAAATAACAGTCCTGCCATAAAATAAGAATGCTCGCTTTTCCGCCCGCTCCCGCCTCCCTGAGCGCCGCTCTGGCTGCACCGCGCTCGCTCCGAGCTCCAGGCTCCTACTCAGCAAGCGCTGCTGTGGTCTCCCTCCAGCAGCCACCATGATTATCTACCGGGACCTCATCAGCCGCGATGAGATGTTCTCCGACATTTGCAAGATCCTGGAGATCGCCAGACGGGCTGTGCCTGGAGGTGGAGGGGAAGATGGTCAGTAGGACAGAGGGTAACATTGATGACTCGCTCCTTGGTGGAAATGCCTCCGCTGGAGGCCCTGAGGGCGAAGGTACGGAAAGCACAGTAGTCACTGGTGTTGACATTGTCATGAACCATCACCTACAGGAAACCAGCTTCACAAAAGAAGCCTACAAGAAGTCCATCAAAGATGACATGAAATCAATCAAAGGCAAACTTGAAGAACAGAGACCAGAAAGAGTAAAACGTTTATGACAGGGGCTGCAGAACAAATCAAGCATATTCTTGCTAATTTCAAAAACTACCTGTTTCTTTATTTGTGAAAGCATGAATCCAGACAGCATGGTTGCTCTGCTGGACTACCGTGAGGATGGTGTGACCCCACATGTGATTTCCTTTAAGGATGGTTTAGAAATGGAAAAATGTTAGCAAATTTGGTAATTATTTTGGATTTATCATCTGTCATTATAACTGACAGCTGCTTGTCATCCACAAAACACCAGGACTAAAGAAAGATGGGGTGATGTCATCTTGAGCTCTTCATTTATTTTGACTGTGATTTATTTGGAGTGGAGGCATTATTTTTAAGGAAAAAAACATGTCATGTAGGTTGTCTAGAAATAAAATGCATTTAAACTCAAAAAAAAAAAAAAAGAAAGAATGCTCACAAATATTTTCCAGTTGTAGAAGGGTCAGGAAAGGAGAAAAGTTTATGTTTCAATATAAGAAAAATAACAAATTGCTGAGCCTATCGACAACTCAAGAGAAAACAAAAATCCTTAAATCTGCAAGACAAAGCATAGAAGAAAATCAGTAATGTTTTAGTCAAAATCAGAATTCTATTTCACCAGTTCAGTCTCATGTAATTAATCTCTCTTTTTTTGAATATACAGTGTTACTGTGGTCTGACTTTTCCACTTAAATTCTGAAAGTTAACATTCAGATATTACCAGACTTGCCCTTTCCATTAAGTTGGCCATTCTCTTGGTTGCTTTTTGTACTCTTATTTCTTTTTTTTTTTTTAATTTTTTAATTTTTTATTTATTATCATCATAATCTTCTTTATATTACATTGGATTACATATAACTTTACATTGACTTCCATTGCTTTTTCAAAAGGGAATGCCATGCATGTCAGTCAATACAGAGGCATCGATCTCCCCGCTTTATCATTCAAAGTCTTTTCCATGCATTTCCCAATAATTATTATTATTATAATTTTTTAAAACAGTCAATCACTATTTCTCATTTTGCTTGTTAAAAGACTTCACCCATCATGAAATACTTCCCAGACCAGTCCAGTTGAGAATACTATACACGTCATCTTCAACAGATAATAAACCATATCTGTTTCTCACTAACATCCCCTCTATTGTTCACTTGCTATCTTTCTCTATCCTCTTCTCTCTTCTTTTTTTTTT
>NW_006159504.1:3128169-3132055 GCF_000334495.1 Tupaia belangeri chinensis | reverse complement strand
CTGCCCCCCCCCCAGTGGGGGGGCGGCCGGCCAGGCCGCTCCCGGCGCGTGGCTGCGCTGCCTGTACTCTTATTTCTGTGAGTCTGAGTTTAGTTTTCTTGGTATAGCACTCCCTTCAGAACTTTGAAGAGCTGATCTGGTGTTGGTAAATTCTTTCAGGTTTTGTTTATCTGATAATTTTTCAGGCTTTTCTTTCCAAATGAAATATAATCTTGCCAAATATAGTATTGTTTTTTATATAACACTTTGAATATATTTTCCATAGTTTTCTTGCTTGTATTGTTTCTGACAAGAGGTCTAATATTAGCCTGATAGAATATCCTATCAGGATAATTGACCTTTCTCTTTTGCTAATTTTAGTATCTTGTTTGTGTCTGTGTTTTTGATCAATCTGGTTATGATGTGTCTTGGAGATCTTCTTGGGTTGATTCTATGTGGGGGCCTTCGTATTTCCCCCTCTAGGTTTGGAAAGTTTTCTTTCAGGATTTCATGGAATAGATTATCAATATTCTGATTAGTTTCTTCACCTTCTGGGATACCAATTATCTGGATGTTTGGGTGTCTAATGGTATCTAGTATTACTCAAATATTATTCTAAATTTGTTTTGGTTATTTTCTCAGTCTTTTTGGTGAAATTTTCTAGGTCAGAGGTTCTGTATTCTACATCTGAGATTCAATCTTCTGCATGATCTAATCTGCTTTTAATACTTTCAAGGGAGGTTTTGATTTCCTGTATTACAGCCTTCATCTCTATCAGTTCAGTTTGATTCTTTTTTATGATGTGCATTTCCTCTTTCAGATCGTGCAAGAACTTTCTCGTTTCCTGGAACTGATGGTCTCTTTTCTCCCACATCTTCTGGAGTTTGTTGTCTCTCTTCTCTTCCATCTCTTCTTAGCTTTGTCACTGTGGATGTTCTAAATTCTTTATCTGACATTTCCATGAGTTCCATTGTATTGTCTGTGGAGGATGAAGGGCTGCTCATTTACCTTGGGGGAGAGATATTTTCTTGGTTTCTCATGTTTCTTGTGCCTCTGCTGTGGTTTCTGGTTGTCTGATGGATGCTATGTTTCTTCCCACTTTCTTGGAGTTAATTCTGAGTGTTGGAGGTGTGCAGAAGGAGATGACCCACAATATCTCTACAGTTCCATTTCCCTATGTCACCAAGCAACCTGAACTTTGTTGATGGAACTGGATATTACAAAGGCCTCCCAATTTCTAAAGAACAGGTGCACCTGGGCTCAGCTGCGGGGTTTCAACAGTGAATTCAGAAGTGTGAGGGAGGAGATGAGCCACACTCTCTTTGCAGCTCTGTATTTCTCCCTGCTGTTCACTTTGCAGCCTCTCTTCTCTGTTTTTCAGTCATTTGATGGTACATTCATGTTTGACTAATTTATTGGAGGTTTCTGCAACTGTAAGCTCATATGCTTCACTTTACTGTGAGGTACTTCTTTTTTTTTTTTTTTTTTTTTTTTAGGGGTTTTTATCTCCCAGATAGAACAAGACAGAGAGATAGAAAGAGAGAAATCACCCCCCCAGGGGGGATAGCCACGGCACAATCCCTTCTCCTCCATTCTCCTTTCGGGATCTTGGGCATGCATGCACACGTGCCCAGTGTGAGTTTAAGCCACCGGGTCCGGGACTCAAACCGTGGTCGGCTCTGTGGGAGCTCAGCGACATAGCTATTACGCCAACTGCTGGTTCCAACTGTGAGGTACTTCTATGCCAATTTCTCCTCTACTACTGTTTTGCAATGTGATATCCACAAAAAGAGATTTGAATTCAGATTTATGAAGATGAGTTTCTCCCTTCCTGTAGCAGTTCAGTGTGTGTTGGTGGGGGGGCAAGGTTTTCTGTGACCCTAAAAGTATTCAGATGTTTTGCAGCTGTGCACCTAGACTTATCTAGACACTCAATGCGTGGAAGCTCACTGGGTGTTGGGCTGGAAGGAGGGGTTTGGAGCAGAGGAGCTTCAGTTAAAGGAGCAGGGCCATACTCATCTCAGATGCACATGGATTTTCACTGGGTGTTGGGCTGGAAGTCATGGTCTTTTCTTTATTCCTTCTCTTCTTTTCTTTTCCTTTTCCTTTCTTTCTTTCTTTCTTTTTTTTTTTTTCTTTTAAGGTTTTTACCATAGGACATGTGGGCTTGCCAAAGACACAGAGAGAGAGAGAGTGATAGAGAAAGTGAGACATCATCCCCTCCCCCCTCTCCAGGGAGGATGGCCATGACATGATCCAGTCTCCATTTTGCTCTTCAGATTTGGAGCACACACACACACATACACACATGCATGCCGCACTTGATTTCCAAGCTGCCAGGTCCAGGTCTCGAACTGCAGTCAACCATTTGGGAGTTCAGAGCCTTAAACACCATGCCACTTGCTGGCTCCTCTTTCTTTTTTTACAATAAAAAGATTGCATGTGCGCACAAGGAGAGAGAGAGAGAGAGAGAGAGAGAGAGAGAGAGAGAGAGAGAGACTTCCATGGGAACTTTACAGGGTCCTATCATGCCGCCCTCCAGTGCGTGTGTGCAGCATGTTTTCAATCTAACAGGAAAATCTGAACCCACATTTGGCCACATGGCTTCCACTCTTGCTGGGTACTTGTTTAATCATTGCCTCACAGCAGTTGGGCCATGCCATGGTGTTTTCTGCTCGAATCTCTGCCATGCTTTGCTCTTTAGGGCAGGTCACACGTGGTATTCTGCCTCCTGTAGCTGGCTGTGACTTTTCCCTCTCCTCTCTGCGTTCTCTCCGAGTGGCTGTCATATCTTCTCCTTATAGTGGGCCCTGCACTTGCACCATTCTGTGCTCCTTCCTTTCCTTGGCTTTGTCCTGCAGGCTTGACCTTGAGTAACTTTTCGAAGCTCCTTTTCTCTGTTTTAGTTCTCTAGTTTATGTTTCAACAACAGGCTTCCAAGGTTTGTTTTGGAAATCAAAGCCCTGCTTTTGGCTCTTTGTTCTGGTTAAGTAATTTAGAAATGTTCCTTTCACTTGGACAATACATTTCACACACAGGAGACTTTCCTGGGACCACTGCATTGGGCAGTGTTTCACAGCGCCTTTCTGCACAATCCTTTGAGCCAGCGGATCATCTTTGCTTATCTGAGAGGACGTGGGGAGACTGACAGCTGGCTTGACTATGCCTCTCACCGGACACCAAATCTGCTGGCACCTCGATTGGGGACTTTCTGGTCCCCAGAACTGAGAAATAAATTTCTATTATCCAGTCTCAGGTATTTTCATTATTAAGAAGACTGGACATTAAAGAAGTAAAACTATGGGGGGAGGGACCTCATGTGAAGAAAAATGCAAAAGCAACACATTAAAGATCTTATTGAAAGAGGAAAACCCAGGAGTGACATTATTAAATCCTCATTATAATCTTGTTCTAGCCCTGGATAGTAATGCAGTAGAATAAGCCTCAAGCAGAAAGGTTTGGTAAACAGGAGTCTGAACTCAGATGAGGCTGTCTTCTCTCCACTGAAGAGCCACATTCTTTGTAGAGCTTTGACTCCCAGAAAACTTAGGGTTAACTTTTGACCTTGACACAGAGGTTTTCAGTAGCTAGGTTGAGGTCTAGCAACCTTGAGGAGGAGTTGGGATCTGCTGTGAACAGCTAATACTGTGCTAGTGATGAGCTATGGTCTGAATGTCCCTGCAAGTTCTTATGTTGAAACGGAATCACCTGTGTGATGGTATTAAGAGGGGCTTCGTCCCTTCTTCCATGTATGAGCACTGCTGGAAGGCCTTCAGCAGACACTAAATATTAAAGCCTTAGTCTTGGATTTTCTAACCTCCAAGACTACTATAAGAAATATATTTCTGTTGTTTATGAATGACTCAATCTAGGATTTTTTTTTTTTTTTGTAGCAGTACAGATGCAC
>NW_006159504.1:3126131-3128072 GCF_000334495.1 Tupaia belangeri chinensis | reverse complement strand
CCCCTCTCTGCGTTCTCTCCGAGTGGCTGTCATATCTTCTCCTTATAGTGGGCCCTGCACTTGCACCATTCTGTGCTCCTTCCTTTCCTTGGCTTTGTCCTGCAGGCTTGACCTTGAGTAACTTTTCGAAGCTCCTTTTCTCTGTTTTAGTTCTCTAGTTTATGTTTCAACAACAGGCTTCCAAGGTTTGTTTTGGAAATCAAAGCCCTGCTTTTGGCTCTTTGTTCTGGTTAAGTAATTTAGAAATGTTCCTTTCACTTGGACAATACATTTCACACACAGGAGACTTTCCTGGGACCACTGCATTGGGCAGTGTTTCACAGCGCCTTTCTGCACAATCCTTTGAGCCAGCGGATCATCTTTGCTTATCTGAGAGGACGTGGGGAGACTGACAGCTGGCTTGACTATGCCTCTCACCGGACACCAAATCTGCTGGCACCTCGATTGGGGACTTTCTGGTCCCCAGAACTGAGAAATAAATTTCTATTATCCAGTCTCAGGTATTTTCATTATTAAGAAGACTGGACATTAAAGAAGTAAAACTATGGGGGGAGGGACCTCATGTGAAGAAAAATGCAAAAGCAACACATTAAAGATCTTATTGAAAGAGGAAAACCCAGGAGTGACATTATTAAATCCTCATTATAATCTTGTTCTAGCCCTGGATAGTAATGCAGTAGAATAAGCCTCAAGCAGAAAGGTTTGGTAAACAGGAGTCTGAACTCAGATGAGGCTGTCTTCTCTCCACTGAAGAGCCACATTCTTTGTAGAGCTTTGACTCCCAGAAAACTTAGGGTTAACTTTTGACCTTGACACAGAGGTTTTCAGTAGCTAGGTTGAGGTCTAGCAACCTTGAGGAGGAGTTGGGATCTGCTGTGAACAGCTAATACTGTGCTAGTGATGAGCTATGGTCTGAATGTCCCTGCAAGTTCTTATGTTGAAACGGAATCACCTGTGTGATGGTATTAAGAGGGGCTTCGTCCCTTCTTCCATGTATGAGCACTGCTGGAAGGCCTTCAGCAGACACTAAATATTAAAGCCTTAGTCTTGGATTTTCTAACCTCCAAGACTACTATAAGAAATATATTTCTGTTGTTTATGAATGACTCAATCTAGGATTTTTTTTTTTTTTTTGTAGCAGTACAGATGCACTAAGACACCATCTATGGTCACTTACATTTAAAATTTAAATAAAATTAAAAAATAAGACATTTAGTTCTCAGTTGTACCAGCCACATTTGAAATGTTCAACAGGTGCCACATGTGGCAGGGGCTACCATACTGGACAACAGATATTTAGAACACATCCCTTAATTCAGAAGGTTCTACTGAATGTTTTAGAGTCTTTTGAAACCAAGGAAGACTGGCCTACTGGGTCCAGGACAGACCATTGAGGAAGACTTTACTTGCCTTTGATAGACAGTTACTTCAGAAATCAGGCAATATTAGCAACAATAAGGCTCCCTAAGGCTTCTTTTCTAGTAATTTTCTCGGGCTTCAACTCTGTTTTATTCCTAGATTTGTTTTTTGAGCAAAACTCAGTGTATCTGGAACCCGCTCCTATTTATGACCAAGCATACTGCTGAAGTCTTGCCAGTAATCTTTTTTAAATTAAAAGGTAATAGTTATCCTTTTATGAAAGTAGTTGTTTATTATAGATTAACAGAAGTAAGAAAGTGTGACAGCCATATCTTTGATGCTGCCTTCTGAGATGCCCATGTATTGTAAATGTAGATGTGCATACACATACACACGGATAAATACATATATAAGTAATGCCAGTCTGCAAAGCTGTTTTATAACTTTATTTATTTATTTTTTAAGTTTTTGCCATACGCCAGGCTGCAAAGCTGCTTTATAACTTTATTTACTTACTTTTTAAGTTTTTGCCATAGGACACATGTGCTTGCTGGAGAGAGACAAAGAGAGACAGAGAGAGGG
>NW_006159504.1:3112029-3126090 GCF_000334495.1 Tupaia belangeri chinensis | reverse complement strand
CAATCCCTTCTCCTCCATTATCCTCTCAGGATTTTGGGCATACATGCTTGTGCATTCAGTGTGGTTTTCAAGCCACCAGGTATGTGACTCCAATTGTAGTCAACCATGTGGGAATCCAGTGCCTTAACCACCATGACATCTGCTGGCTCTATTATTTCTTTTTTTTTTTTTTTTTTTTCGGCCGGGTTTTTCTTATGGGGGGCGGGCGGACAGACACAGAGAGACATAGAGACAGAAAGCGAGAAATCACCCCCCAGGGAGGATGGTCATGCTGCAATCCCTTCTCCTCCATTCTTCTCTTGGGATCTTGGGCACCCACGCACACGCGCCCAGTGCGAGTTTTAAGCCACTGCAGGACGCGAACCACTGTCGACTACGTGGGAGTCCAGCAACATAGCCATTACACTAACTGCTGGTTCCCATCTATTATTTCTTTTTTAAGTGAATAATTGTATGTCAAATTTTACATCCTCCTGAATATTTGAATTTCTCCAGTTGGTTTCAAAATATCTTTTTCAGTAGTTTATTAAGATTAAGGTTCAATTGAGAGGCATGTAGAACATCTTGCTTAGTGCTTGAGTCCCTTTTAATTTGGTATAGGCTCTCTATTGGTGAAGAATAGCTAATGTTGGATATTATAGCCATCAAAGCCTGGAATTTCACTTGCCTAGCCCAACAAAGGTGGGATTAAGTCTAGTTTCTCTTCTCTGAGATTTTTAAAAATCTATTGAGAGAGGAAGAGAGAGATAAGCATAGATTTATCTCTTCAATTCTATAGCTTTGCTTTCTCTCGTCAAGTTGCATTGACTAGTGCTTCTAAGACAATGTTAAATAGTAGTAACACTAGTGAGCACTTTTGCTTATTTTTGCCACATGTGTTTTCCCACTAAATTGGATGCTTTACCAACAGTGTTTACTCATGAAGACGTACTTCTGCTCTTAAGCAAGGGTCACGTGTAGTCATTCTCCACTGACAGATGCTATGGTTGCATATGGTTTGTTCCCCAAAGGTTCATGTTCTGGAAGCTTGGTCCCCAATGTAATGGTGTTGATAGTGAGGCCCTTAGGAAATGGGGCACAACAGGTAGGCATTTAAATCATGGGGGCTCATGACTAAATGAATGCCACAGGTTAGTTCCTGTCACAGTGGTTATTACAAAAGTTAGATGGCTTCCTGTAGGTCTGTCTCTCTTTACATACCTCTTCTTCCTTCCTGCTTCCATTGGCTGTGATGTGATGTCGGATCAGAGGCTGGCCAGATGCCAGCCCCATGCTCTTGGATTTTCCAGCCATCAGAATTGTGAGATTAATAAACTTCTGCTCCTTATAAATTACCAAGTTACTCAGCCATTTCTCTTTAGTGACAAAACAACAGACTAAAACACCAAATACCACTATCCAGTATCTACTGTTAAATAATGAGTTGGGAGGCCATTAGATTGAGATGGTTGCAGCAGCTTGGGTTCTTATGCAAAAAAATCAGAGTGAGTGGGCACAGCCTTGGGAAACAGAATATAAGTGTACCCAAGCAAAAACTGCCAATTCACTTCCAACTAGACACTTTCTACTTTTTTTTTTTTTTGGAGAGATTTTTGCTATAGGTCGCGTGCGCTCGCCAGACTGACAGAGAGAGACAGAGAGACAAAAAGTGAGAAATCGCCCCCCAAGGGGGATGGCCACGCCATAATCCCCTCTCCTCCATTCTCTTCTCAGGATTTTGGGCACGCACGCACATGCGCCCGGCATGAGTTTAAGCCACCAGGTCCAGGCTCGAACCACGGTCGACTATGTGGGAGTCCAGCGACATAGCCATTACACCAACTGCTGGTCCAACACTTTCTACTTTTGAAAAAAATTTTTAAGAGAGATTTTTGTTATAGGGAGCAGGTGATGGCCAGAGAGACAGAGACAGAGAGAAAGTAGGAAATTTCCCCTTGGGGGCTGTCCACACCCCAATCCCTTCTTCTCTGTTCTCCTCTTGGGAGTTTGGCACCCATGTACATGCACCTGTTGTGTTTCAAGCCTCTGGATATAAGACTTGAATCATGGTTGACCATGTGGGAGTCCAGTGCCTTAACTACTACACTATCTGTTGGCCCCAAGAACTATTTACTTTACCCAATGAAATATTTTCTTTGTTTTACTTTCATGAATATTTATCACATTTTTTCCCCTGAACCCTTCACTGGAACCCTGCCTGTTGATCTATGTTGCTTGATTCTTGAACCACCTTCTGCCCAGATAAAATCCTTGTAATACTGATGTGCTTACATGGACCTTTCACACTACGAACCTTGACATGGCCTAGCATCATTGTTATCTCTTCCTAGAGATTAGTCAACCACATTTGGTAACCAGAGTGAGATCTTGGGCCATTCCACACCTGAAGAAATTGCTGCTTGACACTGGTTTTTCTGATCACACTGGCTATTGAAATTTCTGCTGATCCCGTTTCATCCAGCACAAGACAGAGCAGAGATTACAAGACAGGGCAGCTTACTGCGAGTTCCAGGCGCCAGACAATGAAGTATCTGTCTTGACTTCAATTGTGTCCTCTGGCACATATTATGTTCCTATAAATATTTGCTGAACGCATTAAATAATAGTTACTATGAAGAGAAGTCTGGTAGTCTCAAAACTGAGGTATTAAGGTCTTTGGATTCTGGTCACCTTGCTGTAGGTGGAGATGTGGAGGTCAAGAAGCTGAATATAAATACTAATGTGGGTGGTTGACGTTAAATGTTGCTGAAGTGATCAGTTCAGAATCAATGGCCTGACAGCAATTTCAGCGGCTACATATTCCCTGCTCAGGTGCATGAGATGAAGACAGAGTGGTTAGAGGTGATTCCTGAGGTGTGACCTGAGGTTAGAGGTGGCTCTGGGTGTAGTCTAAGAACCAGCAGTCTCCGAGTCCCCTTGGGACTTGCTGGAAATACACATTCTTGGGCCACGCCTCCCAGAACTATGGAGTCAGAGACTCAGGATGGATTCAGCAATATGGATCGGAATAGGGCATCCAGGTGATTCTGATATCACTTCACATTGGAGGTCCACAGAGCTGTAGTCTTAAAGGGACTGAGATGGAGAGCCAGGCATAAAGAAAATAAGGCATTTGGCTGGTATCAGAGTAAAGGCACATGTGAGAGGCCTTCTAACCCTGTAGAGGTTTAGAGAGAGCAAAGTAGGTCTCGAGCTGCAATGTGAATTTGGTGCACTGTAGCAACAGAACCGGTCGGGTGGGCAGGAGATAAACAGTGGCCTGATCCTGGGCCTTGCTTAAAAAAAAAAAAAAAAAAAGAGAAAAAAACCAGGTCATGACCCAGATATTGGATTTGCAGTGTAACATCACATTGGATCAACTCAGTGTTTTACTTCTCATCAATTTACCTGAATTACTTAGCAGGCGCTCTTCAGTTTACTCACAACGGTGTGGTAGGTGGAATTCTAGGAGAGCCCCCAAGATTCCTGCCTTTTGTGTACATACAAGTTTTCCAAATTATTTAATTAAACAAGAATCTAGGTACAACTGTGCATGGACTTTTGTAGGTAATATTGATGACTCAAGTTAGTTGACTAAAGAAAGGAAAATAATCGTCAGTGGATTATTTAACCAGGTGAACCCATTAAAGAGGGATGAGTTCTTGTTGACAAAAGAGACTGATGGATTTTTTTTTTTAAATTTTTATTGTGGTAAAACATACATGACACAAAATACCATTTTTACCACTTTTAAATATACAGGTCTGTGAATTAAATAATTCACATTGTGACATAACCATCACCACCATCTATTCCAGAATCTTTTTATCTTCCCCAAATGAAGCGCTATACAATAAACACCCGCTCACTATTCCTCCCTCCCTAATTCTACTCTCCACCTCAGCCCCTAGAAACCACAATACTATGCTACTTTGTATCTCCATAAATTTGACTCTTCTAAGTCCATCATGTAAGTGGAGTCATCCAATATTTGTTCTTCTGTGACTCATTTAGTTTAGCATAATGTCTGGAAGTTTTATCCAAGTTGTAGCATGTGTCAGAATTTCCTTCCTTTTTAGGGCTGAGTACTATAATATTTCATTTTATCGATGGACATACACGTAGCTTCCATCCTTTGGTGAGTAACACCGCTATAAATACAGGCATACAAATACTTGTTTGGGTCTTCGCTTTTGATTCTTTTGGAATCAAAACATAGAAGCGGAATTCTGGGAACCAGCAGTTAGCGTAATGGCTATGTCGCTGGATTCCCACGTAGTGGACTGCGGTTCGCGTGCCGGACCCAGTGGCTTAAAACTCACGCCAGGCGCGTGTGCGTGCGTGCCTAAGATTCCAAGAGGAGAATGGAGGAGAAGGGATTGCGGCGTGACCATCCCCCCTGGGGGGTGATTTCTCACTTTCTGTCTCTCTGTCTCTGTCTGTCTGTCTGGTGAGCGCACGCACCCTATAGCAAAAAAAAAAATTCTAAAGAAGTGGAATTCTTAGATGTATGATAATTAGATGCTTAACTTTTTGAGAAACTGCCATTTCTTTTCCATTGTTGCACCATTTTGTATTTTTATCAGCAATGCTCATGGGTTCCTGTTCCTCTACATCTTCTCTAACACTTGTAATTTTCTTCCTTTCTTTCGTAAAAATTTATTTATTTTTTAAATTTATATTTAATCGCTATATATCCTACAGTGTACAACATTGCTTTTTTCCAGCACGAATATGGTACACATTAGTCAAGACGAAGACATTACCATATACATTATCCTCAGTAAATGAGTTCATTTTTGTGTCAATTAAGTGTATAGTTTTTTCCCTGCTCCCTTCCCTCTCTCCCTCTATTACCCATCTCCGTATTACCCCTATCCTTACTCTCTCTAGCATCTACAGTTACTCTTCCTACTACTCTACCTTCCAAACCTTCAGCTTTTGCTATATAGTGAAGACCTTTAGTATATATTGAGTGAGTACATACAAAGTCTGTCTTTCAAACTCTGTCTTACTTCACTTAGCATTAAGTCTTCCATATTCGTCCACTTTGTGTGCGGGAGATTCTTTATGATGCCTTGAAGTTGGAGGGAGCCACATGAAAGGGAATGGTTATGGCTTGCAGGAGGTAAGAGCAGGCCTTGGCTGAGAGCCAGCATAAATAGGATCTAATACTACAGCCACAGAGCGGACTGATCAGCAGATTTACTGCTTGGTGAAATAAGCTGGACTATGAAAGACAAACATAGTGTATTCCCACTTAACATTCATTTATTCAATAAATATTTTCTAACACTTGTTTTTTGAGACTTACGTGCTAGGCTACCAGAATATAGTTATCACAAAACAAAAAGAATTATTTTCTTCCTAGAAAGGTTAATGGGAAACAGAAAACTAATTGAAAAAAAAATTAATTCCAATTATATGTGATGTAGGAAAAATGCAATATAGAGAATCTTAAAAAGACCCTACCAAGTAAGACTGCTGTGCTTTGTTACCCTGGAATGTTTCACATGACACAGGTATATGGTAGCTATTTATTAATTGGTTAATGCAAGACCAGGATGTCTGTCATCCATAAGCACATAAAATGTAATTCTTAACATCAAAAAAAGGATAATAGATTTAAAAATAAACACTCTGATAATTTTTTATACTTAAAAGCTTAACATACATATATGTGCTTCCCTTTTAGCTACCAGAATTTGCTAAGTTATATTCCATGATTTTCAGATGAATTATAGAATAATAATGAATCTTTTGAAGTTATTTGGTTGATTGCCAGAATTTTGACCTCAGAATAGAATTCAGGAGTTAGCCAAACACTAAGAAACTGCATTTGTTAATAAAATGGCATAGATGACTTGACAGAATACTCACTATTTTGAGAGGGTAAGAAATTTTCATAGTTGCACAAGTCACTTTTGAAATTTGTACAACATAATAGGTACAAGGTTAACCTTATTTTTCTTGGATTAGTTGGACTTAACTGATAGTGATAGCAGATAACTAAGTAAAACTCATTTTCAAGAGATATTTTTAGTTGAAAGTGGAAATGTAAATCTTACCAACTTTGATATAAGTTACAAAGGATTTTCTCCTTTATCAGAATATTAGGATTTGCTTTTACTTAATATCTTGTTTTATGTAGAGCACAACATGGAACAAGTTCAGGCCTCAAGAGCTGGTGAAACTAAAATAAGGACATTGATTGCAATAAAACCTGAAATGTGATTGCTTGCTATCACCTGTCCCTAATTGGTCAACAAGAAATCCAGAAGTGTCTTGCATAGGTTACACAGGTGACTCAAAGCTAGACTCTATCCTTTACTTACAACTGTTGCCACCACATTTCATCTGGAAAAATTACATAATTATATATATATACAAAATTAAAAACATACTCATAGGTATAATCAACTAACAGAACAAACCCATTTAAGAGAAATAGGTATTCCAGAACATAAAATTCTATAGCAATTTAGATCTTGTAAATTCCAAGGATATAGATATACTAGAATCATGTTTCATTAAAATAATCTGCTAAAATTACTATGTGTTTCTTTTAATAAAAAATATAGTCTATTTCTTTTGAGTATTCTTCCCCGTGAGCAGATTTGAATTTTGTTACAATATATTTTGATGCATTCAGGAAATGGAAGGAAGGACCCAGAGTGGATTTCCTCATTCATGCTTATCACAATTTATTCTGCAACTGTGGTTGTCTATAGAACTTGAAGTCCCTGTTTTCTGGTTTCCTGACTAATCTGATTATGCAAATGACTAATCATATGGAATAACTTGGTTTGTCCACAGGTACCATTTTCATCCTGGGTGCTGTTTCTCTGTGATCTTTTCTTCTTTTCCAATGTCAGGGATTTGTATTTGCCCATCATTGAATGCTAGGTCCAGGCCACTGTTCAGTTAGAGTCCAGGCAGGAAATGCTGAAATTAAGATAAATCTAGTAGAATAAAATAGACTACTTACAGAGATCTGGGCAGGGCAGGTGCAAACTGCATGGGAGAATGAGCTGTCTGAAGAAAGTGAGAGCAGACTTCTCTGCAGCCCTGGGTCTCAAAGAGAAAAGGCAGTGGCCACACTGGAACCAAAGACAGAGAACAAATATGGAGAGAGCTGCCTTCTGGGGTCTAAGATCCCTTCTGGGATCAAGAGCCCAATTACCCAGTAGCATCCTTCAGAGAGGAATCTGTAGGTATATATAAACAGTCTGTCTACTACTGTGACATGCTAGACCTTCGACTCAGGTGATTCCAACAGGAAGTCAGAGAGCAACATGGCTCACTGATGTAAACTGTTTAGGTAGCCTCTGGTGGCACAGAGGCAAGTGGATAAAACTGAGCAGCAACTAGAGGAGCAATGTAAAGTATTTAAGATAGAGGCCATTTATTGGACAGTTGCTCACAAGCCTATACCAAAATCTGGCTGCTTTAGAAAAGATGATAGATGTGGCTGTGAATTTATTTCCAGGCAATAGCTTCTGAATTTGGTACACTTCATCTCAGTTCTTAAATTCTGGTCCTCTCTTTGCCTTCCTACCACCAGTATTTGCTGGTCAATTGATGTTGGTGTGGTGACCTGCTACTTCCACTGAAATACCTTTTCAAGTAGAGGCAATCTAGAAGACTACCCAAAGAGTATTTGTTAAAGAAAAGAGCAGACTGGTCCTGTTTCAGCGAATCCTCTGTTCAACTTGTCACTCTGATTTGGTCAGCATTCTTGCTTCCCATGACCCACTGCTACTTTCCTAGGTCAGCAGTCCTCATTTCCTTCCTTGGTTTGACTATAGGATAGGTCCCTATCCTGAGTATAAGAGAATTTATTGGCAAAAATTACCTAAGAAGACCAAAGTTTAGAAACACTGACATTTGCTGGGAACTTAAGAAATACGTACTATAAAGCCCAATTGAGTACAAGTAGAAATAGACAAAACCACAATTACAGGCAGACATTTAACACCTCACTCTCAATAATGAATCAAAAAATAATTACCACAGATATAAAAAACTTAACAAAATCAACCAATTGACCCAAATAATAATTACAAATTGCTTTACCCATTTACATAATACACATAATATTTACCAAGATAGACCATATTTTGGTCATGAAACAGGTGTAATTTAATATAAAAAATTCAATCATATAAAGCTTATTCTCTAATCACAATGTAAATAAGTTAGCACTCAGCAAGTATCTGGAAAATATCCAAATATCTGGAAACTAAACATCTCACTTCTAAATAAAGTGACTTAAAAACAAATAAATAAAAACACAAGACCAAACCAAAATAGAATTTAGAGTGAAGAAATCGAAAATCAGAAGAATAAAACTAAAAAGATTACATCAAATTTGTAATATTTAAATAAAGGTACTTATGAGGAATGTCTAACCTTTACCAATTCAATACAATTCCAATCAAGTCACCAGCAATATTCCACACAGAAAAAATAAATGATAACAATTGTCTGGAGTCATCAGAGACCCATATTTCCAAAGCAATACTGTGTATCTCAGTACCTGACCTCAAAATATATTACAAAGCTAGAATAAACAAAATAGCATGATGCTGGCACAAAACAAGACACATTAATCAATGGAACAGAATAGAAAATCCAGATATAAACACCCAACACATCCAAGTGACTGATTTTTGGCAAGGCACAATACAATCCAGTAAAGAGGCTTCTTAACAAATGATTCTGGGAAAGTGATATCCACCTACAATACAGTGAAACTATAGACCCTTATCTCTCACCATTAATAATAGTCAAGGCAAAATGAATCAAGAGCTAAATATAAAGTCTCAAACTGTAAAAATTCTTGTATAAAATTTATAGGAAACACTTGAAGACATGGAAGTAGGCAGATATTTAAAAAATAGGATCCCAGGTGTTAGGGAATAGCAGCAGTTAGTGAGACTGAGGACTCTACTTTCTCCCCTAGCTAAAACTTTAAAGCTCAACCTCAGGTATACCTGGTCCCAAAAGACTTGGAAAGGGATCAACACCTAACACTGGCTCTGTGCACACTTCTCTGACTGGAAGACAAGGCCCTCTACCAAGAACACATCTGAGAAGTAGAGCTCTTCCCCTGACACTATACATTAACACCAGAAAAGTAGGGAGAATGTTCTATCAGGTGAGTAGAAACCAGCGCAGAGGCACCAGAAGTATGGGGAAGCAAAGAAACACCTCCTAAATGGAACAGAGGAACTATTCTTCAACCATAACCAGCACAAAAGAATTTCCAAGAATGTCAGAAATAACATTCAGAATATTCATGGTGACAGAGATGAGGAAGTCTTTCCAGAATTTGAAGGAAGATATAGACTCTATTAAAAAAGAACCAATAAGAACTTCTCGAGATGATGACAGTAATCCAGGAAATCAAGACCTCTCTTGAAAGTATTAATAACAAACTGAATGTTGCAGAAGACAGAATTTTTGAACTGCAAGATAAAACTTTTTTTTTTTGAGAGGTTTTCGCTATAGGGTGCATGCGCTTGCCAGACAGAGAGAGACAGAGAGACAGAAAGCGAGAAATCACCCCCCAGGGGGGATGGCCATGCTGCAATCCCTTCTCCTCCATTCTCCTCTCGGGATCTTGGGTACACACACACACGCGCCCAGTGTGAGTTTTAAGCCTCCGGGTCCGGGACGTGAACCACGGTCGACTACGTGGGAGTTCAGTGACATAGCCATTACACTAACTGCTGGTTGCCCAAGATAAAACTTTGATCGAGAAAAAAAATCACCAAAAATAATGAAAAAATTTCACATTTCATACAAAATAATTCAGCATACAGAATTTACCAGACATTATCAAACTCTCAAATATTTGAATAACAGGAATTCCATAAGGCAAAGAATTAGACAAAGGCATAGAAGATTGCTTCCATGAAATACCAGAAAACTTCCCAAACAAGGAGAAGCATTCAGATTTCCAGATCCAAGAAATACAAAAGATCCACAATAAAATCAACCTAAGAAGATTCTCTCTATGGCATATCATAACCAGATTGGTAAAAATCACAGACAAAGAGAAGATTCTAAAAATGGCAGGACAGAAATGTCAAGTCACTTAACTGTAACAAAGGTCACCCAATTAGGCTAACATCAAACTTCTCAAATGAAATAATGTAGGCAAGAAAAGAATGAGAAGACATAGTCAAAATACTGAAAGAGAGGCGGGCAGGTACCATGGTGGTTAGGAGTGCTAGTCTCCCATATGGCCGACCGTGATATGAGTCTCAGACTCAACGGCTTGCTTTCTCGCTTTCTCTCTCTCTCTCTGGTCAGATGAAAATAAATAAATAGATAAAAAATACTGAAAGAAAAACAATTTTAACCAAGTGTACTATAACTGGCAAAATTATCCTTTAAATGGTAAGAATGGATGAAATAATTCTCAAAGACTGAAAGAATTCACCAATACTAGAACAACTCTTCAAGAACTACTGAATGGAGTACTATATCAAGAATACTAAGGAGAAACAGGTAGAAAAAAGAGAACAAAAACCAACCAAGAAAATGGCTAATAAAATGGCAGGGACAAATTTGCAAATATCAATAATAACATTAAATGTTAATGGATTAAATTCTCCAACCAAAGACATAGACTGGTTGAATAGATTAAAAAACAAACAAACAAATAAACAAAAAATCCTCAGAATCCCTCTATCAGCTGCCTGCAAGAAACACACCTGATGGGGAACCAGCAGTTAGTGTAATGGCTATGTTGCTGGACTCCCATGTAGTCAACCGCAGTTCGCGTCCTGGACCCGGTGGCTTAAAGTTCACGCTGGGCGCGCGTGCGTGCATGCCCAAGATCCCAAGAGGAGAATGGAGGAGAAGGGATTGCGGTGTGACCATCCCCCCTGGGGGGGTGATTTCTTGCTTTCTGTCTCTATGTCTCTCTCTCTGTCTGGCGAGCGCACGCGCCCTATAGCAAAAAACCTCTCCAAAAAAAAAAGAAACACACTTGATGGACAAAGACATAAAGAGACTAAAGGTGAAGGCCTGGAAAAATATTTTCCATGCAAATGCAAATCAAGTAAAGGCTGGAGTCACCATACTATCAGACAAAATAGGCTTTAAGACAAAAACTGTAAGAGGAGACAAAAAAAATTATATAATCATATCCAATGACACATTAAAAAGGTTATACACCATGACCAGGTAGTCTGTACTACAGGGATAAAAGGGTGGTTCAACATATGCAATAACATAAATGTAATATACCATATTAACAGAAAGAAAGGTAAAAATCATGTGATCATATGAATCAATGCAGGAAGAATATTTGACATAGTACTAAAAGGGTTAATTCACCACAAAGATATAACACTAAAAAATATCTATAAATCCAACTTGGGATCACCCAAAAACGTGAAAGAAAGAGTGCTAGATATAAAAGGAGAGTTAGACTATGACACACCAATTGTTGGAAATCTCAACACACCATTATCTCCTTTGGACACATTATCTAGACAAAAAATAAGCAAAGAGATAAAGGATCTAAATGACACTATAAATGAAGCAAACTTGACAGACATCTATAGAACTTTCCACTCAACAACCACAAAATATACATTTTCTCACCCCTGCATAGAACCTTCTCAAATATTGACCATATGGTAGGGCACAAAACAAATCTTTACAAATTCACAAGCATAGAAACTATATCTAGCATCTTCTCTGATCACAGTGGAATTAAAAATGAAAATTAATTTCAGAAAGAAGACTTGAAAATACAAAAACATATAAAAACTAAACAACCTACTCCTGAATGACCTCACAACCACTGAAGAAATTAAGACTGAAATCAAAAGATTCATTTAAATCATTGATAGCAAATGCAAGAGTTTTCATAAGCTATGGGACACAGTGAAAGCATTCATAAGAGGGAAGTTCATAGCAATTAGTGCACGTAAGAAAGAGATGGAAAGGTGGCAAATAGACAACCTAGCAGCACACCTCAGGAAACTGGAAAAGCAACAACAACAAAAACCCAGAAATGCCAGGAGAGAAAAAAATAATAAATATTTGAGAGGAAATAAATGAAATAGAGAATAAAATAACTATACAGAAAATAAATGAAACCAAAACTTGTTCATTGAAAAGAGAAACAAAAATGACATACAGTTAGCTAATTAAGAAGAAGAGAAAAAGAAACCAGATAAATCCACAACGAAACAGGTGGTTGGTTAATAGATATAACAGATATAATAGAAATACAAAAAAATCATTAGAGAATATTATGAGTGACTACATCTCAAAAAACAAGAAAATCCAGATGAAACAGACACATTTCTGGAAACATATAATCTACCGAGACTGAACCAGGAAGACATAGAAAGCCTAAACAAACCAATAACAAGCAATGAAATTGAATCAGTGATAAACATCCTCCCAAGAAAGAAAAGCCCAAGTCCTGATGGTTTCATTTCTGAATTCTACAAAACTTTTAAAGAAGAGCTAACCCCTATTCTACTCAAAATATTTCTAAGGATCCAAAAGAAAAGAGTCTTCCCAAATTCATTTTATGAAGTCTCCATCACCCTCATTTCCAAGTTAGACAAGGCCAAAAAAAAAAAAAAAACAAAAAAAACCCAAAAAATAAAAAAGAACTCCAGATAAATATCTCTGATGAATATAGATGTAAGAATTTTCCACAAGACACTAGCAAATCATATCCAACGACACATTAAAAAGATTATACACCATGACCAGGTAGTCTTTACTACAGGGATAAAAGGATGGTTCAACATATGTAAAAACATAAATGCAATATACCATATTAACAGAAAGAAAGGTAAAAATCATGTGATCATATGAATCAATGCAGGAAAAGCATTTGACAAAATTTAACATCTCTTTGTGACTAAGATTCTCAGCAAAATTGGCATAGAAGGGGTATTTTAATTTTTATTATTTTAATATATTTTACACATTCAGTCACTGTTTATCACTATAGTTTGTAAAATGAATTTACTTAATACACTTCACACCAGTCCAGTTGAAGATATCATACACTTTATCATCGATAGACAATCCTCCTTTTTTGTGTCCCTTAAATGTGTTGGCTCTTTTTCTCCTTGATTCCTTTCCTCTCACTCTCCCCAATCTCCCTTTTCCCACACTGTCTCCAGTATCCATAGCCATTATCCATGTAGAAGGGACATTTCTCAACACAATACAAGCCATATTTGAAAAACCCATAACTAACATCGTACTGATGGAGCTTTTCCATTAAAAACTGGCACAAGAAAAGGTTTTCCACTTTCTCCACTCCTTTTCAGTACAGTACTGGAAGTACTAGTTAATGCAATCAGACAAGAGAATTAAATAAATGTCATTCAAATAGGGAAAGTGGCCTGATTTTATATATATAGAAACAGCCCCCTCAAAAAACAAAAAGAAAAACAAAAAGAAAAACAGAAACAAGAAACAACTTCCTGGAAGTGATAAATGAATACAGTAAAGTGGCAGGGTACAAAATCAACGTACAAAAATCTATAGCATTTCTTTTTTCTTTTCATTTTTTTTTTTGAGAGGTTTTCGCTATAGGGTGCATGTGCTCGCCAGACAGACAGAGAGAGACATAGAGACAGAAAGCGAGAAATCACTCCCCAGGAGGGATGGTCATGCCGCAATCCCTTCTCCTCCATTCTCCTCTCGGGATCTTGGGCATGCACGCACAGGTGCCCGGCGTGAGTTCTAAGCCACCGGGTCTGGGATGTGAACTGCGGTTGACTACATGGGAATCCAGTGACATAGCCATTACGCTAACTGCTGGTTCCCAAAAAATCTATAGCATTTCTATACAACAGTAAACTGAAGTAGAACTGAAGAAAGCAATTCCATTTACAATAGCTGCAAAATAAATAAGATATCTAAGGATAAACCCTAACCAAAGAAGTCAAAGAACTTTAAAAGGGGGGGGAACCAGCAGTTAGCATAATGGCTATGTCGCTGGACTCCCACGTAGTCGACCGTGGTTCGTGTCCCGGACACGGTGGCTTAAAACTCACGCCGGGCGCCTGTGCGTGCGTGCCCACG
>NW_006159504.1:3082287-3111905 GCF_000334495.1 Tupaia belangeri chinensis | reverse complement strand
CCAAAAAAAAAAAAAAAAAAAAAAGGAAAACTTTGAAAAACTAGAAAAAAGGAAACTGAAGCTGACACAAAAGTGGAAAGACATTCCAGGTTTCTAGAATTGAAGAGTTAATGTAATCAAAATATTAATCTTACCAAAATTAATCTACAAATTTAATGCAATATGAATCAAATTTCCAGAGATATTTTTCACAGATCTAGAAAAAAACAATTACAGAATTTGTCTGGAATCAAGAGATCCTGTATTGCCAAAGCAGTATTGTTCAAGAAAAGTAGAGTAGGAGGCATCTCACTCCCTGACCCCAAAATGTATTACAAAGCTAAGATAACATAAATTACATGATATTAGCACAAAAACAGGCATGTGGACCAATGGAACAGAAGAGGCCCCAGAAATAATAAACCCCCAAATATACAGCCAACTGATTTTCAACAAAGGGCATGAACCAATCCAGTAGAGAAAAGAAAATCTCTTGGGGTCAGTAGGAGGCATGGTGGTTAAAGGCACTGGATGCCCACATGGGTGATCATGATTCAAGTGCCAGACCTAGCAGCTTGCTTTCTCACTTTCCCTCTCTCTGTCCCTCTTTAGTCAAATTAAAATAAATAAATAAATAGTTAAAAATAAATACTTCTTAAAAATAGAAAATCTCTTAAGCAAATGGTGCTGGAAAAACTGGGTATCCCCTTGAATAAAAATGAATCTGGACCCTTATCTCTCACCATTAATAAAAATCAACTCAAAATGGATCAAAGCTCTAGACCTAAGACCTCAAACTATAAAACTACTGGTGGATACCACAGGGTAAATTTTTGGAGACATCGGAACAAGCAAAGACTTCTTAAATGAGACACCCAAAGCACAGGCAATAATCCAGAAAATAGACAGGTGGGATTATATCAGAGTAAGAGACTTCTGTTCAGCACAAAAACAAAAAACAAAAAACAAAAACAAAAAACAATATTAGAGTGAATTAGTAACTCTCAGAATGGGAGTATATATTTATAAACTATGCCTCAGATAGGGACTGATAATCAGAATATGTAGGAAACTCAAGTGGCTTACCCAAGAAAAAATGATTAACCCAATTATAAAAAATAAAAATTAAAATAAAAAAAGGGCAAATGTGCTGAAAAGACAACTCTCTAAGGAATATATACAAATGGGCAAAAAGCAGGTGAAAAGTTGCTCAATTTCTTTTATCATAAGGAAGATGCAAATCAAAACTACAATGAGATACTGCCTAACCCCAGTCCAGTGACTAAGATTAAAAAAAAAAAAATGATAAGTGCTGGTGAGGCTGTAGTGAAATGGGAATCCTACACTGTTGGTGGGAATATAAATTAGTATAGCCACTGTGGAGAACAATATGGAGGGTCATCAAAGACCTACAAATAGAACTACCATATGATCCAGCAATTTCACTCCTGGGTATCTCCCCAAAGGTTAGGAGTAAACTCAGTCAGAAAAGTACTTGCATATTCATGTTTATTGCTAAGACATAAAACCAATCCAAATGTCCACAGGACAGATGAATGGATTGAAATGTGTGGTGCATATATGCTATGGAATACTACTCAGCCATAAGAAACAAAAAGACCCTGGCATTTGATAGGAAGTAGACAAATATGAAAGGTTCGCTGCTAAGTGAGAGATTTTTGCTATATAGGGCACATGCACTCACCAGAGAGACAGAGACACACACAGAGAGAGAAAGCTAGAAATCTGCCCCTGGCTGGGGGGTGGTGGTGGTCATGCTGAAATTGCTTCTCTTACATTCTTCTCTCGGGATTTTGGGCACACATGCACACGTGCCCAGTGTGAGTTTGAAGCCACCGGGTCCGGGACTCAACCACGGTTGACTATGTGTCAAAACTAGAAAAAGTCATTGTGGAGAGAAAGTCTTGTCAGAGAGAGGAAGGTAAGGGCTTTCCATTTGGCTGGCATGCTACTTACAGCCCCACCTCCTTCCAACCAGGCAGAGTAAGGGAGGAGGGGGTCAGCAGCCCATCCCTTAAGTCACTCACTGCACTGCATTACAAGAATCTTGTCAGAGGGAGGAAGATAGAGGCTTTCTGTATGGGTAGTATGCCACTCACCACTCCATGCTCCATTTGACCAGCTGGATCAAATGAGAAGGGGTTCTGCAGCCTGATTCATAAGTCACTCACCACTTTACACATCAGTCTTGTTAGAGAAAGGAAATTCAACTTCTATTCACATCTGGGCTGGAGAGTTTGGGAGAGGAACCAACCACCTGAAGATAGAGCAGTTCTGGAGTAACTCTCCTCCATTCCCTCCTCTAGATGAGAAAAGGGAGAGAAACTTTAAAAATTCAAACTTTGAAACTCCCACTGTGAGTTTCAGCACTCTCAGTCACAGATGAATAAGGAAACTGGCATGGTGTTAACACACAGTGTAAGAAAGTGTACAAGTATATAGCTGCAGAAACCTATCTCCCAAAAGTAGAGAGTGAGCTGTTGCTGGATGAAGGGCCCTAAACCTCTGGTCCAGGGAGTTAAAGCAGGTCTGACCCCTCACTACTCAACAAAACATAGAAAGGCAAAAACGGTTAATGAGAGAGGAAAGGAAAATTTATTAAACAGTGACCATGCTGTAAAGACATGTAAGGATGTCTTTGGCCAGTCAATTTATAAGAGCTTTTACAGGGGAAGGGGGAATGCCTTGGGACTAATGGATATCTATAGAAAAGAATAGATTAGGTTAATTTTTAACTGGAGAAGCACAATAGAATGATTAATCTTTGAGACAGGAGATTCAGTCTTTGCTAAGTGGTACAATCAAATATTCATCTTCAATAGAGAGATTTCAGCTTGCCACTGGGACAGAATGTCTCTCATTGTTTCAAGCTCCAGGTTTTCTGTTTGTCTACTTAGTATTCTTGCGAGAAATCTCAAATAAAGAATATTATGCTGAGAAAAAACAAAAAACCAAACCAAAAATCCTCAGTGTTTGATTTAAGAAGATAGAGTCAGTCTGGCTAAGGTAGGTCTCTGTTTCATTAGTACTTCCTGAAATGCCTGAAAATCAAAGCAGAGCCTCCAAGAAATATGAGAAAATAAGGAATACTTCCTCCCTCTAAGGAACACAACTCTTCACAAACAATGGGTAAAACATAAGAAATCACAGAAATTTCAGAAAAAAATCAAATATTCATCATAAGAAAACTCAGTAAGATGCAAGAAAAAAATGGACAATGAATTCCAGGTGAAGAGAAAATCATTTCATAACTTAAAGGAGGAATTTTATGAAGAGATAGATGCAAAAGATTCAAACACAACTTCTGGAGATCAAGAATACAATACAGGGAATTAAAACCTCCCTAAAAATTATTAACACAGGTTAATTAATCCATGTAGAAGAAAGACCCTCTGACCTTGAAGACAAAACCTGATTTTATTCAAAGTACCAAAACAAAAAAATAAAAGAAAAAATACTCATTAAAAATGAGGACAATACGGGCTAGTAGGTAGCATGGTGGTTAAGGTGCTGGATCCTACATAGCCAGCTATGCAATTTGAGTCCTAGATCTGATGGCCTGAAGAATATGCTAGGCATGTGTGAGTAAGTTCCCAAAATCCTGAGAGGAGAGCAAAAGAGAAGGGATTGAGTGTGGCTATTCCCTCCTTCCAGGAGGGTGATTTTTCATTTTCTCCCTCTCTCTCCCTCTCTCTTTCTCTTTGCAGTGAGTACATGTGCTCCATGGCAAAGAATTTAAAAACAACAACAAAAAAGAAACCCCCCAAAATAAAGGACAACGTATGGAAAATTCTAGACACTATCAGTGGCCAAATACTCACATAATGGGTATTCCAGAAGGCAGGGAGACAGGAAAAGACATAGAAAAATATTTTCTGTGAAATATTATCTGAAAAGCTTCCAACACTAAAGAGACATACAGATATTCTGATCCAAGAAATACGAAGAACACCAAATAGATTCCTTACAAAAAGATCCTCAGCAAGGCACATCATAACCAAATTTGAAAAATCATATCCAATATTCTAAAAATGACAAGAGAGGATGTCAAGTCACTTACAAAGGTTACCCCATTAGACTAACATTGGACCTCTCAACCGAAAAATTGCAGGCAAAGAAACAATGGGAAACACACACACACACACACACACACACACACACACACACACAAACATACATATATTTGGAACACTGAAAGAAAAAAAATTTCAGCCAAGGATATTATACTCAACAGGATTATCCTTCAAATGGGAAGAAAATCAGATTAAAACAAACAAACAAACAAACAAACAAACAAAAAACCCAAAAACAATCTGAAAGAATTCACCAACTCTCCACTAGCTCTTCAGGAAACACTTAAGGGGATACTACATCAAAAAACAAAAAGGAGATAAAAATAAGAGAACAAAAAGCAACTTAAAAAACTACTAACAAAATGACAGAGAAAGTTCTGAACATATCAATAACAATGTTCAACATTAGTAAATTAAATTATCCAATTAAAACACATAGATTGACTGAATTAATGAAAAAAACAGGAACCCTTTACATGTTGCTTAAAGAAGCACATCTCATTGATAAATACATACATAGATTGAAAGTGAAGGGCTGGAAAAAGTCATTTTATGCAAATAGTAATGGAAAAAAAATGCCAGAGTCCTTATACTAATATCAGACAAAATAGACTTTAAGGTAAAAATGATAAAAAGAGACAAAGAAGGACAGTATATAGTACTAAAAGGATTAATTCTCCAAAAAGATATAATAATTATTAATATTTATGTATCCAACACTGGGACACCCAAATACGTAAAAGAAAGACTGTGAGATCTAAAGGGAGAAGTTGACTGCAGCACATTAATTACCGGAGATTTTAACATGCCTCTGTCACCATGGGACAGGTCATCTAGACAAAAAATAAACAAAGAGATACAGGAGCTAACTGACACCATAAGCCAACTAGACCTGATAAACATTTATAGAACACCTTAACCAGCAACTCAAAACACACTTTTTTTCTCATCCTCACATTAAGCATTTTGGAAGATTGACCCCATACAGGGCGCAAAACAAGTCTTTAGAAATGTAAAAGTCTAGAAACTATATCCAGTATATTTTCTGACCACAGCAGAATTAAATTTGAAATAAAAACCAGAGTTTTCAATAATAGACAAAATATGGAGACTAAACAACCTACTGATACTACTTCAAAATTGCTGAAGAAATTAGGATGGAAATTAAAAGATTTATTGAAACCAACAATAATGAACACACAATTCTCCGGAACCTTTGAGACACAGCAATGGTTATAAAAAGAAAGTTCATAGCAATCAGTAATCACAGGGGAAAAAGTACATTGTATTGAACTAATACACAGTGTATTCATGCTGGGAAAATTCACCGAGCATGCTGTAATGATATACAATGACTGAATGTATTAAAAACTAACACATACATGTATACATGTGTATATATACATGTATATGTATATATAACAATTCTTTCAAAAGATATATAATATTTTATACATATCTTATCACACATATGTATATGTGTACACACACATATATAATATATGTATATATTATATATATATAAAGAAAGGCAGAAAATAAATAACTTGATGCATCTCAAAGAACTGAAAAAGCAACAACAATAACAACAAAAACTCACAAAAAATATGAGAAGAAAAGACACAATAAAAATTAGAGTTGAAATAACTTAGAAAAAAATCAATAAAACAAAAAGGTGGTTTCAGAAAGGATAAAGAAAGTTGACAAACCATTATCTGGATTCATCAAGAAAAACAGAGAAAGAAATAAAATAAATACAACTAATAATGAAGCTAGTAGTATTACAATATATATATCAAAAATATAAACAATCATGAGAGAATACTGCTAATGACTACATCGAAAAAAACAGAAAACCTAGGGAACCAGCAGTTAGCATAATGGCTATGTCGCTGGACTCCCATGTAGTTGACCGCGGTTCGCGTCCTGGACCTGGTGGCTTAGAACTCACGCTGGGCGTGTGTGCGTGCGTGCCCTAGATCCCGAGAGGAGAATGGAGGAGAAGGGATTGCGGCATGACCATCCCCCCTGGGGGGTGATTTCTCGCTTTCTGTCTCTCTGACTCTCTCTGTCTGTCTGGTGAGCGCACGCGCCCTATAGCAAAAACCTTTCCAAAAAAAAAAAAAAAAAAAACCCAGAAAACCTAGATGAAAAACCTAGATGAGATGGACAGATTTCTGGACACTTATAAGCTACTGAGATTAAACCAGGAAGAAATAGAAAGGTTGAATAATTCTGTAATAAGCAGTGAGATCAAATTAGTGATAAACAGTCTCCTCATATAGAAAAGCTTAGGTCTTGATGGCTTCACTTTCTAATACTACACAACTTTCAAGGAAGAATTAAGCCCAATTCTTTTTAAGCTGTTTCTTTTCTTTCTTTCTTTTAGGGTGCACGTGCTCTTGAGAGAAAGAGAGAGACAGAAAGAGAGATATCATCCCTCAGGGGTGATGGTCACGTTACAATCCTTTTTTCTACATTCTCCTCTCAGGATCTTGGGCATGTGGACAAATACTCTTGGTATGAGTGTTAAGCTGCCAGGTCTGGAACTTGAACTGTGGTCAACTACATGGTAGTCCAGAGATGTAACCATTACACTGTCTATCTATTTGCCCCTTGAACTATTTATAAAGGTTCAAAAGAAAAGTATCCTTCAAAATTCATTCCACAAAGCCTCCATTAACTTGATAACAAAAGCAGACAAGGACATAACAAAACAACAATGAGAGAGAAAAATAGAGGAGAGAGAAAACTATAGATAAACATCCCTGTTTAATACAGACACAAAAATCTTCAACAACATACAAGCAACTCAAATTCAACAGCAAATTAAACAGCGAATACATCTTGATTTAGAGTATATCAGGCGTATAAGAATGGCTCAATGTACACAAAATGGTAAATATATTACATCACATTAACAGAAGGAATGATTAGAATGATATAATCATATCAATTGATGTAGAAAAAGCATTTGATAAAATACCACATAATTTCATGATTAAGACTCAGACCAAAATAGGTACATAGAGTACATTTCTCTACACAATAAAAGCCATATGCGTTAAACCCATTGCTAATATCCTACTGAATGGGAAAAGCTATAAGCTTTTTCACTAAAAACTAAAACAAGACAAGGTTGCCTCTTTTTTCCACTCCTTTTAAACTCAGTGCTAGAAGTCCTAGCCAATGCAATAGGAGAAGAGATTAAAATAAAGGGAATTCAAGTAGGAAAATAAATTAAATTGTCTCTATTCACAGATGACATTGATTGTATAAACATAAAGCCCAAAAGAATATAGAAAAAAACTTCTAGAAGTAATAAATGAATTCAGTAAGTGGCAGGTCACAAAAATCAACATACAAAACCAAATAGTATGTTTATACACTAATAATGAACAGAAAGACTAAATTGAAGGAAACAATTAACTTACAGCACACACACACACACACACACAGATATCAAGAAATGAACATAATCAAAAAGGTGAAAGACTTTGACAAGAAAATTATGGAAAACTGAAAATAGAAATTGAGTATGATAACACAAAATGGAAAGACATACTGTGCTCTTTGATAGAAAGAGTCAATATAGTAAAAATGTCAGTTCTACCCAAATTAACTTACAAATTCAATGCTCTTTTGATCAAGATACTGGTGATATTCTTCACAGAAAAGAGAAAATTATCATAAAATTCATCTGGAATAATAAAAGGTCTCATTTCATCAAAGTAAAGCTATGCACAAAATAAAATAGGAGGCATATCACTAACCTACCTCCAAATATATTGTAAAGCTGTGAAAATCAAAACAGCATGGTACTCACACACACACACACACACACACACACAGAAGCACAAACACAAACACAGAGAACAATGGAACAGAATAGAGAATCCAGAAAACAACCCCAAATTATACAGCCAACCTATCTTTGACAAGGAACATAAGACAACACGCAAGACAACAGTCTTTTCAGCAAATGGTGCTGGGAGAACTGGATATTCGCTAGCAGGAAAATAAAACTGGACGCCTATCTCTTGCCTTTAGCAAAAATCAACTCAAAGACCAATGATTTAAATCTTAAAAGTCAAACTATAAAGCTACTGGTGGGAAAACAGGGAAATTCTTGAATATAATGAAGTAGGCAAATATTTCTTAAATAAAACACTTAAAATACATGAAATAATCCCCCAAACAGGCAAGTGTGATTATATGAAACTAACAAGCTTCTGCTCAGTGAAGGAAAAAATAGAGTGAAGAGATAACCCACAGAATGGGAGAAAATATCTGCTTCAGATAAGGGATTGACAATCAGAATATATAGGGAACTCAAGCAGCTAACCTACAAAAACAAACAAGCAAACAAACAAAAAAAAAAAAAAAAAAAAAAAACCAAACCCAAATAATCTGACTTAAAAAATGGTCAAATAAGCTGAACAGTCATCTGAATGGCCAAAATGTATATAAAAAAATGTTTAGCATTTTTTATCATAAGGAAATGCAGATCAAAACCTCAATCAGATACCACTTAACCCCAGTTCAAATGGCTATGATAAAAAAAAAAGTAGTAGAGAATAACAAGTGTGGGGCCAACAGGTGATGTCATGGTTAAGGTACCAGACCCACACATGGTCAAACACAGTTTGAGTCCTGGACCGAGTGACTTGAAAATTATGCTGGGTCATAAAGTGCAGCCACTCAGTATATATGAAGTGGGGACAAACAATACCTCACCTTCATAGCATGGCTTGCTTCACTCAGCTGTAAGTCTTCCATATTTATCCACTTCCTGTCAAAAGTCAGGATTTTATTTTATTTTATTTTTTTATGACTGAATAGTATTCCATAGAGTATATGTGCCACAGTTTTTCTATCCATTCATCTCTTTGTGGGCATTTGGGTTGATTCCATGACTTAGCAAGTGTGAATAGTGCCGCAATAAACATCGAGGTGCAAGCTCTTTTCCTATTAATATGTGTGGCCAATAACCCAAGAGAATGATGAAGGGGAAGGGATTATGGTATGGCTAACCCCTTTGGGAGTATGATTTCTCATTTTCCCTCTTTCTGTCTCTCTCTGGTGAGCTCATGTGCCCTTGGGGGTGGGGGGGAAGGAAAGAATACAGGTGCTGGTGAGACTGTGGGAAAAGAGAATCCTTGTACATTGTTAGTGGGAATATAAATTAGTAAAGCCACTGTGTAAAATAACATTGAAGTTCCTCAAAAACCTATAAATAGACTTACCATTGACCCAGTAATCCCACCCTTTGGCATTTACCCAAGGATTAGGAAAGCACTCAGTCAGAAAGACACCTTCACTTCCATGTTTATTGCAGGATTACTCACAACTGCTAAGACAAGGAACCAACCTAAGTGCCCATAAACTGAGACTGGGTTGAGAAACTGTGTCATACATTATGAAATTGAATTGAGCCATAAGGAACAATGAGACCCTGTAATTTGATTCAAAGTAGATGAATATTGAGGATTTAATGATAAGCAAATTAAACTACGATTTCAAAGATAAACACCATACTTCCCTTCTTAAAATATATCAAATGTATGCTGTCTATGGCAGAAATGGAAAGATACGAAGATATGATAGTAAGGAGGAGGAGTGTAGATACCAGAGACTGTAAGGGAGGAGAGTGGATGGTAGAGGGTGAGTGAGAGGGGGAAAAGGGAAGAAACACTTAACAGACACAAGAATATAAATTTCTCTGTTGAAATGATGTATATGGTAATATCCTCAAAAACCATTTTGTGAGCTATTAAAATGAAAAGGCAGGGCCAGCAGGGGATGGGGAGGTTAAGGCAGCTGGACTTTATACGGCCAACTGTGTGGTTCAAGTTCCAGTTCTGGTGGCTTGAAAAAACATGCTAGGTGCTTGTGCATGTATGTCTCAAATCTCAAGAGAAGAAGGGATTATGATGTGGCCATTACCCTCAGAGTGTGATTTCTCACTTTCCCTCTCTCTTTATCTCTCTTCTCTAGTGAGTACACATACCCTGTAGCAAAACTAAAAGCAAACAAGAATAAATAAATAAAATAAAATGGCATTGCTGGAAAATAAAACTACAGACCAGCATCCCTTCTGAACAAAGAAGCAAATATTTTACGAAGGTTTTAGCAAACTGAATCTATTAATAAGTAAAAGTAATACATCATGGCTTAGTGGGATTTAGTCTGTTAAAACAACATTAATAGACTAAGGAAGAAAAACTATATTATCATTTTGATACAGTCACAACTTTGATAAAATAGAACATTCATCTTTAACTTTTAGCAAATTGAGAACAGGAGGTAACTTTTTCAATGTAATTAAGTACAGCTATGAAAAATTTATAGCAAATATCATATTTAATGCTTAAAGTCTAAATGATTTTCCTTCTTTAATATAGTACAGAATATATACTGCTGGCCCAGTGAGCATAACTATATATTTTAAATGAAAACAATTTATATTTTTTATATATTTATATTTTTTTCTGTAAGTTTTCATGGGAACATAGTATTTATTGTATGTCTTTGCTAGCAAAATGGTTACTGTTCTCACATTCCTAGGACCAACTGTCTACTTGTTGGGACAGAAATTAATTGCACAAATTAACAACATTATAAGATAAAAACAAGTGCTGTAATGGCAAAAATCAATCCATCAATCAATCAATCAAATAAACAAAAATAATGTGCTGTAAGATCCATAGTGAAGGAACCAAATAGACCAAGGAATCCAAAGCTAAGGTGAACACGGCAATGACCTTGAGAAGTCATTAATCACAGAGTAACTCAGTAATTAGCTCTTTAGTGCAATTGATTTGTAGTGCTTGAATGACATGAAGTGAAATGCTTTATTTTGGTGACTTTCAAATTCTGGCCAAATTCTGTATATTTTCCCTTTCTAGAATACCTAGCTAGAACCCTGAACAACAAGAAGATAGTCATATAAAATTCAGCTCTTGTCCATTTGAAGACATCAGGTATAGTAGGTGCTCAACTTAACAAATATTTCTGTTCTCTTTCAAGGATTATTGCAAGCTTCCATTAAAGCGCTCTGATTATATCACACAATTTCATCCTGGCCTTCTCTTCTGTACTCTTCTGCTAAAGGCTCCACCCCTTGCACTTGCTATGTAGTCATTATTCAATCATGTTACAATTACAGAAAGCAGATCTGTCTGTCTGGTGAGTGCACGCGCTCTATAGCGAAAACCTCTCCAAAAAAAAAAAAAAAAAAGGAAAAAGAAAGCAGATTTGGTCAATAATTAAATGCACGGGTTACAGGTTGCCAGTTTGTTTTATGAGATTATGTATGCACAAAGGAGTTTGTGCCTGATGTCTTCAAAATCTCAAGTACTTCTACATTTTTGTGTGTGTATGCTTTATTCCACAAAGGCCAATGTAACGTTAAAGCTTTCAGTTTACCATCAGGAGATCTTTAGACTTGTTTTCTATTTGAAATAACTTCTCAGCTAGAACACTTATGTAATTCTTAGAGTTTTAAGAAAGTTAAATTCCAACTTTTTAAAAAGAGACTTGTAATTTAGACATTACATGTGTAGCTTCAGATACAGTAATGAAAAGCTTCAACTTCTTAAGTAAATAACACAATATATATAGGAAAAAACATTTGATACAATATTTTTTTTTTTTGAGAGGTTTTTCACTATAGGGCGTGTGCGCTCGCCAGACAGAGAGAGACATAGAGACAGAAAGTGAGAAATCACCCCCCAGAGGGGATGGCCATGCCGCAATCCCTTCTCCTCCATTCTCCTCTCGGGATCTTGGGCACGCATGCACACGCGCCTGGCGTGAGTTTTTAAGCCACCGGGTCTGGGACGCGAACCGCGGTCGACTACGTGGGAGTCCAGCGACATAGCCATTACGCTAACTGCTGGTCCCGATATGTTTTTTTTTAAATTTGACCTTAAATTTACTGAATGTATTGAGGAAAGTAATGATTTTTCTTTGTGCCTCTGACTTATATCCAAGTACAATCCAAGTACACATGAGCTTTTTTTTTTTTTTTAAATGGTGCCAATATTTAAGTTTTCTGAATACTTGAAGGACTGAATCAAAATTTACCATGGGGAAAAATGGTAGGAAAATTTAATTTCAGCTCTCTTTTCCAATGTTTGCCATTTTCTCAAAACAAGCCTCCATAGGTTTTCAGTGAAGTGTTTGTCTTTAGGTGCTACATGTCAGTGTACCAGCAAGTGGATTTATGGGGATTGTAAAAGTGTAAAATCTGATGGAGGGCTGGCAACATGAAGTTAACCTTCAGATAATTAGGTTTTCTATCCCCCAGCCTCAAAGAAATCTGACTTGTAAAGCAAGGATGATGAAAACACTTAACTATGCAGAATTTGCTCACAGTGATTCAACTTATTAACAGAAGTGTATCAACTTAATACAGAATTATTCTAACTCATTTTGTAAAGCTTTTTGCTTAGGGAAACAAATGCAATGACTCTTCAGCCTAGAGTTAAGGACGTGCTTGCCCTGACATACCTGTATAAATAGGTAATGACCAGATACAGCCTCAACATAGTCAGGACACCTTTCCAAATATGCTAGTGTGGGACCAGCAGGTGGTGTAATGGTTGAGGCGCTGGACCCCCCACGTGGCCAACTACAGTTGGAATCTTGTACCCAGTGGCTTGGAACTCATGCTGGGTGTGTAACGTGGCCAACTACAGTTGGAGTCTTGTACCCAGTGGCTTGGAACTCCTGCTGGGTGTGTATGCCTACATGCCCAAAGTCCCAAGAGAAGAGTGGAGGAGAAGGGACTGTGCCAAGGCAATTCCTCCTGGTGGCGTGGTGGTGGTGGTGGTGGTGGTGGTGGTGATTTCTCGCTTTCCCTCTCGTGGTGGTGGTGATTTCTTGCTTTCCCTCTCCGTGTCTCTGTAGGTCACCAACAAGCACATGTACCCTATAGCAAAAATCTCTCTTAAAAGAAAACCAAATATGCTAGTGTGGACTATTTTTGTTTTTCTAGTTTTATACGCTTTTGATATTTTCTGCTAATTACTCTTTGATTTAAATAGAATAGAATTATTAAATGTAAATCACAAGTTATTTTAGGGGACACCAACACTAGTTTATAGCCTTTATTTATTTATTTATTTATTTGTTTATTTTATTTATCTGTCTGTTGTGATTTTCAAGCTCCTGCGTCTGGGATCCAAACCACAACTGGCCATGTGAGACTCCAGAGCCTTAACCACCACACCACTAGCTGGCCCCTGTGACCAATATTTAAATGAGGGTTTCAAAATATATGTTTGTTGTACTAGTTTTATTTAGAGTTCTGTGATAGTTTAATGCCAGTACTTAAAAAAACAGATTTCTTCATCAAAAGCAACACAAACATGTAGTAAGAAATAAGCTATGAAGAGCAAAATGAATGGTTTTGAATGAATATTAACATTGATGAGTAGCTTTACATGTACTTCTACAGAACATGATTTAAAATAGGTTTTGAGATTTAGCAATTAAGATGAATGGCTTGGCTGGAATATATTTAAGGGTATCTATACATCAGTAAGGAAAAGGCAGCAAATAAATAAGCAAGACATTTATAGGATGTTTAGCAAATTTAAATGGGTCTCAGATTATGTAGTAACCAGAGATGGCACAAATTAACACAAAGTACTACCATACTCATCATCCTGGCAAAATTGATTGAAATTCTTTAATACTAGTGAAAGTATGGAGAGAGGATACACATATATATTGTATCTGGGAATATAAATTGGCACAATGCTTTTTTAATCAACATGACAATAACTATATGATATTAAATACAAATAATCTTTGATCTAGCCGTTCTATGTTTTGGAGTTAATGCTATTAAGTACTTGGAGAATATACTCCTGCTACTACTACTTCACACACATGCACACACACACTTCTTTAATATGTACAGAATATATACTACATATATGTTTATAAGGGTGGTTACAGCCGCACTGTTTATAATGTAAAAAAATTAATTACTAGTGGAGTGATTTAGAAAAAACAGTAAAGCATACATATTTTATAACACTGTACAGTAGTTGAAGAGGATCAGGTTGACTTATGTTTATGTAGAAATATTGCCAAAATATATAAATTGACAAAAAAGTGGCAGAATAATATGTACATAAATATTTTATTCATGTTAACAACAAAAATAAAACTGTGTGTGCGTGTGTGTGTATATTAATTAATGAAAAAAAAAGAACATTTAGAGAAGATACACAACTGTGAGAGGTTACCTTGGTGGAAAGTAGAGAAGGGGAAAAAGGAATTTCTCTTTTAACACTGTATAACTTTGAATTAAAAAAAATTCTTTGGGGCCAGCAGGTGGCATAGTGTTTATGGCTCTGGATTCCCACATGGCCTACCATAGTTCAAGTCCTGGGCCCTGAGCCTTGAAACTCTTGCTGGGTGTGTGCGTGCCTGCCCATAATCCCAAGAGGAGATTGGAGGAGAACGGATTGCGGCATGGCTACCTCACCGCCCAGGAGGTGATTTCTCACTTTCTCTGCCTCTTTCTATGTTCTGGTGAGTGCACACACACTATGACAAAAATGTCTCTTAAAAAAATGCTTATGAGGAAAAAGCATAGCACTTGTACTACCTGAAATGACATAGTTCATTTGTTTATTGTTCGTTGCCTCACTCTACAAATAAATTCTAAGTGTGGAGGAAGCAGAGGCTTGGGGGCCTTTCATTTTTCTGTAGCTCCTAAGCCTTGGACTCTGCATGATCTATAGCATAAGCCTCATAAATACGAACTCAATGAATAATGGATAATGAAAAGGAGAAAGGTGACTTGCAAGACCAATTCTCTAGTCAACCTGCTCCCAGCCAATTCTTTACATGAGCTTGGTCTCCTGTCACCTCAGTGCTGACTTCAAGCTGTATGACCTCTCATGGCCTGTCTTCTGCCTTTAGTCCTTCCTTGATACATGGCAGATCTAGCCTTTCCCTAGACTGGTGAACGCAGGGAGAATTCTGGAAGGTTAGCTTGTTAAACTCTGGTCTGAGACTCCTTATCCTTTCCAATTTCTTTTCTACATCAATGTAAAAAATCTTGTTTTTTTTTTTTTTGGGGGGGGGGCGGGCAGCTGGCAGCATAGTGGTTAAGGCACTGGACTCCCACATGGCTGACTGCGGTTTGAGTCCTAGACCTGGTGGCTTGAAACTCACAATGGGTAAATGTCTGTTCATGCCCAGAATCCCAGGAGGTGAAGGGATTGTGGTGTGGCCAACCCCCCTGGGGAGTGATTTCTTGCTTTCTCTCTCACTCTGCCTGTCTCACCAGGGAGTGCATGTGTCCTATAGTAAAAATCTCTCTCTCAAAAATAAATAAGTAAGTAAGTAAATAAATAAATAATATATATATTCTAAAAGTTTATTTATATCTTCCGTGAGTAAGAGAGATGGAGAGAGGGAGAGAAAGAGCACACATGCGCTTGGGAGCGAAATGGCACCCCTAACAGTCCACCCTCAGCTTTAGCCACCAGGGTCATGGGAATAGTAAGGGAGGTTTTGGGAGCAAATCTGGAACCTTCCTGTGAAGGTAAGTCTTGCAGAGCATTGTGTAAATGCTGCATCACCATGAACTTCAGTATTTTGTACTTTAGTTTATTTATAAAAAATAGATGTTTCTGTGAGGCTAAATTAAAAAACAAACAAACAAACAAAAAGAACAACAACAACAAAAACCTAGGACTGAAAGACAGAAAGAGACAGTGAGAGAGAAAGTAAGAAATCACCCCCCAGCGGGGACGGCAGCAGGCTGAGAGTCTGCCTGACATCCTTGAGTTCTTCCTCTGGGGGGCAGGGTGGAGGGGAGAGAGTGAGAAACCTCATTCCTTCCCGAGGGCAGAGATCTGGCCAAGTGGTTGAAGGAGGATGGGCTGCGTGCAGTCCTGGGATGAAGTGGCTCCTTGAAGTGACTCAGTCATCAAAACTTGTCAGTCCCCTCAGGAATAGTCTGTTCTCACCTCTTGCTGAGGAAGTTTTGGAAAGACCTGCTTGGTTCTGCTAATCCAGGGAGCCTGCAGGGAGAAGGGTAAACTAGAAACCATCCAGTTGGGAGAGAGCTCCTTTAACCCCAACATCCTGCTCAGAAGTCCTAAAGATAAGAGGAGCTGGTGGCCAGGCAGTGGCACAGCTGGACCCACATGGAGAAGGCCTGGATTTGCATCCCAGGACCTCTCTGGGTATGCTGAGCACACGCGTGCCCATGATGTGGGCCTCTGTGGCTGGAGCTCGGGGTGGATCATGGCATAGAAACCCTGTTGGGGTGCCCGTCTCTCTGCCTCTCTTTCATGGAAGAAATAAATAGATGAACTTTGAAGAAAGACAAAAA
This sequence comes from Tupaia belangeri chinensis, assembly GCF_000334495.1. Lineage (NCBI taxonomy): Eukaryota > Metazoa > Chordata > Mammalia > Scandentia > Tupaiidae > Tupaia > Tupaia belangeri. Next base: position 3,095,465 of record NW_006159504.1, on the reverse strand, counting down.
GAAGATTAAAGAAGGTGGAAGGGCACCATAGAGCATATTCGCGTTGTGCTGGATGGCAAATGACGAGTCAGCAATGTTGTAGAGTCGGTTGCAGTCAGGGCTACGGACAGGCTTGTGGAGACTGTAGCAAGGAGGTAAAACTGACTCTAAAGGTATTTTGTAGTTTACATTTTTCATACATTTTGGGCCAGCCTCATAGTGCAGTGGTTAATTGCATCAGGAGCCAGATCCCAGATAGGTGACTGTGGTTTGAGTCCCGGCCCTGGTGGTTTTAAAAACACTCGGGGGGGAGGGAAGGGAGTGGCAGCAAGTGGTATGGTGGTTAAGGTGGCTAGATTCTCATATGGTCAACTGAGGTTTGAGTCCTGGACCTTAGATTCTCATATGGTCAACTGAGGTTCGAGTCCTGGACCTGGTGGTTTGAAAATGATGCCAGATGCATGTGCTTGTGAGCCCTGAAAATCCCAAGAGGAGAATGGAAGAGAAGGGATTGTAACATGGTCACACACACCCCTCCCCACTGGGGAGTGATTTCTCACTTTTCCTCTCTCTGTCTCTCTCCTCTCTGGTTAGGGTGCATGTGTCCTATAGCAAAAACCTAAAAAAAAAACCCCAAAACCCTCAAAACACTCCAGGGACATGCACATGGTTCCCAAATCCTGAGAGAATGGGGAAATGGAAAAAAGAGGATCACAGCTTGACCATACTCCACTGGGTGGTGTTTTCTCTCAAGTGCTTGTGCCTCCAAGTAACAAAAGAAAAATAAAACTTAAAAATTTAAAAACACATTTCATAGGCATAAGGTAATTCACCATAGAGCAGAAAATAGTTTAGATATGTACCCCCCAAAATACATTTGAAATGCTGGTGAGTATTTAGGCCTATCCAAATGGTCAATAAACATAAAATTATGCTTGATCTCATTGGCAATTAGGGAAATGTAAATTATAGAACGGTTCAAATTAAAACAGACTGACAGTATGAAGCACTGTTGCAGCATACACTGCAGGTGCGGGTCCAATGACTACAAACTGCTTAAACAGCTGTCGGGTGCTATAAATACCGTTGAATATGTGCATATGCATGGCCTATGACCTGCCATATCTCCTCTAAGTGCACCCCTAGAGAAACGTGTCACGTGTGCTAAGACACATGGTCCAGGACATCTGTAGCAGTTTTATTTACAACAGTCAAACTTGGAAGCAATCCAGACATTCATCAATAATAGAATGGGGCTTGTAATAGGTTCATAACAGAATACTATACAGCCATGAAAATAGTCAGCACAGTTGGATGCTATGACATAGATACATTTTATAAATAAAATGCGAGCCAAAGAGAAACAAGTTTACATTAGGCAAATGAATCTGTAGTATGGCAAGTCAGAAGAGTGACTGCCTTGGTGAGAAAGAAGGAGCTGGTTGGGGTTTTTGAGGTGCTGATGATATTGCTGATATTCTGCTTCTGAACTTGGGTGGTGGCTGGTGGGGCTACATATGCTTCAAGGCCGATGAAATTCGTGAGGTCTCATAAAGACTATGGATAGAGAACCGGGTTTTGTTCTAAAGGCCATAGGAAATAATTCAAAGTTGATAATGGGTGAGCCACACAGTGTGCTGACGTGTTGAACCCTCGGAGCCTGCCACGTGGAACACGTTACCCCTCTCCCTTCATCCCCCGAGGGAAGAATGTGTTACGTGTAATACATTCATCATTTTCCATACATCAAAACAATCTCGTAGGTTATACTTTCAGGATGTGTGGCATTCACCCATGTATATGTAATATTTAATGCAAAAGTTATGAGAAGAAGTGTACACACGTGACAAAGATAGATGTGTCTAAGCTGTCGTTAGTTTCCCTACGTAGGTGTGATTTGTGCGCTCTCTTCTTGGGGAGACACTTTCTTGGCCAATAGTATAATTGCGCATTTTCTTTTGTTTGTTTAATTCTTTTTTTTCTTTTTTTTTTTTTTTAAGAGAGATTTTTGCAGTAGGGCATGTGTGCTGGCCAGAGAGACAGTGACAGAAAGTGAGAAATCACTCCACAGGGGGGATGGCCACACCACAATCCCTTCTCCTCCCTTCTCCTCTTGGGATTTTGGGAATGTACACACACATGCCCAGAGTGAGTTTCAAGCCACTGGGCCCAAGGCTTGAACTGCGGTCAACTGTGTGGTAGCCCAGTGAAGTAACTATTATGCCATCTGCTGGTCCCTGTTTGTTTCATTCTTAAGGTGAGCATTGTAAATGCTGAGTTTGGATACAGAAATTGATAAAGAAAATTTTGTCATCGTATTTTTATTATAAAATAATTAAAGCCAATACAACTTTCACCCCAAAGTGGGCCAGTCAGGGGCATGGTGGTTAAAGTGGCTCAATCCCAAACAGCAGACTGTGCAGTTCTAGTCCTGGACCAGGAGGCTTGAAAAGCACCTGCGTGCGTGTGTGTGCCCCACGGCAGGGGGAGGGGAGGGGGATTTCTTAATTTCCCCCTCTCTCTTACTCTCTGTCTCTCTCTGGCATGTGCATGTGCCTTATAGTGAACCAAAACAAACAAACAAACAAACAAACAAAAAACCAAACCAAAAAAAAATCTTTCTCCTCCAGGTAAACAGAAGTTTTGACGTATGTGAAATGACGACAGATGTGGAATACACTTTCCCCTTAGGTCGCGAGGGTGAGAGAGAAAACGTGCTCCACGTGGCAGACACTGAGGTGTAAACACACCAGCATACTGGGTAGCGCACCTGCTTTCAACCCTGCATTGTTGCCTATTGCATTGGGAACAAAACCCAGTGCGCTAGCCAGAGTCTCTACGTGGCCTCACAAGTCTTGCTGCTCCTCCAGTAGTTCCCGATGATCCCATTTTGGGACATGTTACTCCCCTCTCAGTCTAGACTGCTCTCTCATCAGATAGTTACACACTGGGGTCATTTGTCTGTCAAATATATGAACTGATTTAGGTAGGGGTGCTTCTGATTTCAGGGAAAAAGAAAAAAAAGAAGGGAAAAAACCCACAAATAAAAGTATTAAAAAAAGCTTGGGCCAACCCATGGTCTGCCGGGTAAGAGCGCTGGGTCTCGCATGACCAACTGCACATGGTTCGAGTTCCAGACTCAGCTTGAGAAACGTGAGTAGCACATGTGCGTGTGTGCCCAAAGCCCGAAAGGACGGAGGAAAGGATGAGAAGGGATTGCGGTACTACCAGGCCCTGTAAGAGAGTACTTTCTCCCTCATTCCCCCTCTCTGTCTCTCTCTCTCTCTGGCAAGCACACATACCCTCTAGCGAATTAAAAATAAAAGCTTTATACTTCTTCCTTATCTCCTCCTAGAAGAAACATCTGTAGCTCAAGCCTCAGATTCTTTATTATTTTTATTATTATTATTTTTGGTTTGAGATTACTTGTTCTTTTAAAAACTTTATTTATTTTTGGAGAGCAGTTTTAGGTTCACAGAGAAACTGAGTGGGAAGTACAGAGGTTTCCCAGATATCCCCTCCTTTACACATTGCACTGCCTCCTCATTATCAACATTTCCTACTGGGACGGTCCCTTTGCTACAACCAATAAGCATGTACTGACAGCCCTTACTGCCCAGAGTCCGTATTGATGTTGGGGTTCATTCTTGGCATTGCACTTTATTTATATTTTAAAATTGTGCCAAAGGATACCTGCTCTTGTTGGAGAGCGAGGGAAATAGGGATGAGGAAAGTGAAACACCCCCTCACTACCCCCACCACCCCCATGGGGAATAGTCACACAGCAAGCCTTTCTCCATTTCTCCTTGTGGGTTTTTGGGCACACGTGTGACTGGCCTGTCTCTCAAGTCACTGGGTCCAGGACTCAAAGCATACAGTCAGCAGTGTGCGATCCAGCCACCTTAACCTCCATGCCACCAGCTGGCCTGGTGGCATACTTTCTATGGGTTCAAACAACTGTATAATGATGTGTACGAATCTTTGATTATGCAGGTTTTATAAGTTTGTAGAGAAAAGAGAGAAAGTGAAGAAGAGTACTGAGGGACTCCACAAGTAGTTTCTGCATTGTGGGACACTATCATTAGGACAGGAGGTCCCCTACCTGATGTCTAGGGCTGAGGCTCACAGCATCTCATCCCTGAAAGACCCGGGGTGAAGGGGGGACAGATGGGGGTGCCCGAGATCCACTGGACAGACTGGAGGGCTGAGTGGCAGCAGCTGGCCCTGCAGTGCTGACTGTATGCCACCCTTAAGGACTCTGCACCGTAACAAGCGTGCTTCTTACCACACCCTGAGGAGGCAGAGAGGAGGAAGGGGAGACAGGAAGAGCTTCGGTTCACAGCTAGCTGAAATTTCCATCCAGGAAGCCTGGTCCAGAGCTCACCAGCTGACTCTGGAAGGAACTCAGCCCAGTCCTCAGGCTTTGCAGCAAGGCGGCTTTACTGGGACAGTACAAAGGAGCATGAGGAAGCTCCAGCTCTAGGAAAGGTACAGCATGGAGCAGTGGCACCCTCTGCAGGCCTGTGGCTTTTCAGCCTTCTCTGCCCACAGTGTGTTCTCAAGTCAGTAGCAGCTTGGGGTTCATCTCACTCCACGTCCTAGGCTCATCCTCAGCCCAGCCCTTCTCATGTTTCTGGATCTCCACATTTGTGCTGAGCTGAGCCCAGTTATCTGCGTTTGAAATAGCACTCTAGGGCAAGCCAGGTGGTGTGGTGCTGGATCCCACATGACTGACTTCATGCTTTGTGTTCGATTCCCAGACCCAGGGGCTTGGAAAACCCTCTAGACGTGTACTCACGTGACCAAAGTCCTCAAAGGGGAATGGAGGAGAAGGAACTGTGGTGTGGTCATCCCCCTGGGCAGTGATTACTCACTTTTCCCTCTCCCTCTCTTCCCCAAAAGTGCACATACTCTATACTAAAAACTATGGGACCAGCAGCTGGCGTAATGGCTAAATCACTGGACTCCCATGTAGTCCACTGCAGTTTGAGTCCTGGACCTGGTGGCTTAAATTCACACCAGGTGCATGTGCATGCGTGCCCAAGATCCAAAAAGGAGGAGAAGGGAAATCACCCCAGGGGGTGATTTCTCACTTTCTGTCTCTTTTTGCCTTTCTGATGAGTGCACATGCCCATATGGCATGTGCATGTGTGTATATATATACATCTTTTAAAAAAGCACTCGACATGATCTTGGGCAATTGCTTCTCAGAATTTCAACAGGGAAACATTAAAGAGTTCAAGAGTTAAAGAAGCAGAACTCTGATGATGAAATTTCAGATTGAGGGTTGACAGCCTGGAGCCCCTTGGAGATGGAGTCTTATGCAGTACCATTCACTCACCTTTCATGGACAACCGTCATACTTATTTACCTGAGGACCTTGGTCCCAGAACTGGGCATCGCTGCAAGGCCTTTCAGCAAACAACCTTATAATCACCTAGGCTTGAAGAGAAGAGGCATTAAAAAACTTGGGATATTATCTTAAAAAAATCTAGGTTTCAGGTTTTTATTTTTGTTTGTGTTTTGAAAAGCCCGACAGTATGGGTTGGCATTTCCAAGGGCAACAATTGGTTCAGGCTTCTAGAGGACTCCTACCACCACTTTGTCATGTCCCATCGCGTCTTCATCCTGATGCGGATTTCCAAGGGCAGCAGGTTGGTCATCTTTTCCCTGATCTGATTTGCTTCCATTACTTATGTTGCTAATCAGAAAGAAAAGGACTCTCAGGGCTCTGTCTAGAAGACAAAGTTGACTTACCAACAAGTCAAGGTGCAAATAGTGATGGGCCGGTTGGTGGAGAGGTGGCAGGCAGCTGGATCCCATGGGGCTGGCTGCGCTGTTGGAGTGCATGGCAGTCCAGATGCAGGTACATATGGGCCCAAAATCCCAGGAGAGAAAAAGTGAAGAAGGGATTACAGCATGGCCATCTCCCCGGAGGGTGATTTCTCACTTTCCCTATCTCTCTCTCTTTCTGTCTGGCAAGGACATGCACGCTATAGCAAGTAAGTAAGCACACAAACAAACAAAATAAGAGAGGTGTAATGCTGGGTCTCTGTGAAGATAGGGACCCTCTGCACTGACCTGTGAGGACCTGGGAGGATCTTAACCTACTACACTCATAGGTTTCCTTATAGAGTACGGCCATGTGGATACCCTAGGAGCCCTGGCAGGTTAGCCTGAAGGGGCTGGACTGCTGAGGATAGTGGGACAGTCACATTAGAATGGAGCTCACAGCCTTGGTCCGTCCATTAGTATGTTGTCGGAAACGCTGATGGACTGCAGACCAGAGATTCATCCTCCTTTCTTTCTTTCTTTTTTTTTTTTTTTTAGAAGTTTTTGTCTTAAGGCATGTGCACTCACTAGAAAGAGACAGAGACAGTGAGAGAGAAAGTGAGAAATCACCCCCCCAGGGGATATGGTCATGCCACAATTCCTTCTTTTTTATTCTCATCTTGGGATCTTGGGTGCACATGCACATGTGCCCCATGTGAGTTTCAAGTCACTGGGTCAAAGACTCAAACTACAGTTGGCCATGGGGGAGTCCAGTGAAGTAACCACTACGTCATCTGCTGGTCCTCATCCTCTTTTCTAAATCATTGGACTTTTATTTTTTGAAGAACACAAAAGAAAGAGTTAGTGGGAATCCTGAAAGAAATGACTTAGTGGAGTCGAACTGCCTGTAATTTCAATGAGAAAAAATGAAGAAATATTGCATTTCTTATATCTGAATGTTGCCCCAAATGATTTCATTAATACGAGTACTCATAAGTGTCCTGTGTTTTGCGAATGTGCTTTACAAAACACTCACACTATCTTTTCTGATGATCTGGTCATCAAATTCATTCATTCAGCCATTCATCTAGCCATCACTTGAAGAATTTCCTGTAGCCTTGTGTTCCAGGTGTCTGATAGTAAACAATGCAGTCCCAAGGTCTTCCTGTTCTTGCTAGTGATCTGGATGGTAGATAAGGAACTGCCATCCAGTGGAAAGGATAAGGATTGCCCAGAGATAAGAAGGCTGGGATTTTAATCCGACTTCTATCCTACAACTACTGGGCAACCTTGGGCCAACTACTTAATCTTCCTGGGCTTCACTTTTTTCATTTGTAACATGAGGCTAAATTATCTTTAACTTATTAACTTTGAAATTCTTTGTTAAAGAGACATATACCCCTGAGTTAAATGCCAGTTTCCTAACATACAAGGTCATAGTTTATTAGTCTTTAGTTTTTCTTTGTGTATCTGATTTCCAAAACAGAGAGTGAAGATACATTTTATTTTGTTCCAATGTGCTTATTCACCTTTGATTTCATAGAGAAGGAATCAAATTAAAAAATGTTCCTGCGGGCTTAGCTGGAAGAGAAGGAGCCCACTGACGAGTCTGTCAAAAGCAGACAGTGTCACTGACTCCGAGACCAGGATTTACTGTGAAGACTCAAAGGAGTTTTGGAGAAGAAGAGACTCACGAGAATATAATGCACTGGGGATAATGGGTTTATTATATTTATATACACGTAAGCAGTTACTACTTAGGTTTCGTCAAAAATAAAGGACAAGGTAACAACAATTTTAGCATAATAATGAGATGGCTGCAATAGACCTCTGAGCTTAATAAGAACTAAAAAGAACGGAGACCCTGAAACAATGGCTTTCAAGTTGGACAGCTACGCAGACCGCGAAGAAGCTACACAGTGCAGGCAACACAGGACAGGACACCACCACCAACGGGGCAGTTTCCCACTGAGCAGGCCAGAGGGAGGCTTGTTGGGGCCTGGGGTCATCGACGGGGAAGGGCATCAAAATCTCATAAATCCTCCATATCTTTTCTCCATTTCGGGGACTTCTTTGGAGTAACTTTCACCTTCTTCATCAGAGGGCAGGGCCTCGGCAAAGCGCTTCAGGAAGCCCCCGTACCTCTTCTGGTAGTCCATCCACCACTCTGGGCGACCCACTCTTCTCATGAAGCCACCATATCGCTTCTGCAACTCTTTGGCTTCGTCGTCCAGCTGGGGACTTCTCTTTAAGCCTCTCATGAAGCCCCCGTATCTCTTGCTCATTTCTTCGTCGTTGTCACTGCCCTCCTGGTGGTGGCTGCTCTCCTGGTTATCGCCTGTTCCCAGCAGCTCTTTCAGCAGGTCGGAGGAGTTGGCCAGGGAGTCGTCTTGCCCTGCATCCTTCTTCATGAAGCCCCCGTATCGCTTGGCAAGGATTTCACCTCCATTGGCCTCTTCTTCTGGCTCGCCAGGATAAAGCTCATCCATTTTCTTCATGAAGCCTCCATACCTTTTCATGAAGCCCCCATACTTTTTGGCTAGTAAGTGGCCCTCCTCCTGTTTGCCGCTTTCCCTGAGGGTGTTCAGGCCATCTTGAGGAAGCTCGGGTTTGGACAGCTGCAGGAGCTCCTTGCAGGTTTCCCAGATTTTGAGAGAAGGCAGTTTTCCTTCACATTCCAGTGTGCAAGCCTGGGAATACAATTCACGGCATGATAAAGTCAGCCTCTCTGCTTTCACGAAGTACACAAAGTCACGGGACCACAGTAGGCTTGCTTTGGTAACGCAACTCCCGTAGAATAAGGTCATCTTTACTTTCTTGTCACAACTTTTTATCACACAGAACAGGCAAATGAAACAAAAAATGGGAAGGGAAAAGTGGGAGGGGAAATGAACTAAATCACATTAGAAATTTATCCTGGATTTTACACTGAACTTAGCTAAAAGGCTGAGAGGCAATTGTGTTGGGATATTAAACCTGCCATAAAATCTGTGCCATTTCAATATTTAAATTAGATTGCCTGTTTTTACAATCTAATTTTACTGGATAGTTTTCCATGGTTGATATCATTTTGTCTGAGATTTTTCTAACCAAAAAGGAGACATTTCAGTTTCTCTAATTAGGGAGATTTCCTCAAAAATTTGTTTATATCTTTGTCTTACAGGCAAAAGTCAATATTAATGACATAACATTAGTTTTCTTTCTATATTAATATTTTACCTAGAATAATATACAATATTTTTGTAAATATTTTTAAGTGGCAAAAGAACACTTTCACACTTTCAAAATAAATTTAAAAAGAAAAAAATTCTAAAACTCAAATCTTACGAAGGTTTTGGCTTTTGATATATTGATTTGCTGAAAGTAGAGACATTTTCTTTTTTCCTATTTTTTTTTATTCATCAAAACAGATTTTCTCATCTTTAACCAAATGCCTATAATAACAAGATCAGATACGAAGTCATACATATGCAAATACACTAATTAGTCATCTTTGTTTTCTTAACATTCAGTCATTGGTATATAGAGAAAGTCTTGTCCTGTGGAAATCATGTTATTTGATAAAATAAAAGTAATAATAATAATAATACAATTCTTTCCTTTTTAATTTAAGAATAATTAAATTAAAAGATTGTAAGATTTTGATCAAATAGCCTAATGATTTCATTAAGATTTTTTTCTATTTAACAAAATACTTGGGTATAATAAAGGAGTACTAATATTACATGAACGTTTATAAAGTCCATATAATATTTTTTAGAAATTCAGGGGTTTTTAGAGTCCTTGAAAATGGCTAGAACCTAGGTCAGAGACCATTGATTTAGACAGAAAAAAACAGGCCTTTTCTTGATATTTAAAATAATACTGGTATATTGATTGATACTAAATACACACAGATTATTTTCACACTAGAAGAAAGTATTTCATTAGTGTGACAAAAACTTTCGGGTACATACGTAACTAGCTCTTAATGGTTATGTAAGCTGTGTGTCTAAGAAAATTAAATATATTACTTTTTAAAAACTGGAGATGATGTGATTAAAATGGTCCTGTTTTATTTCTGATACCCAGTTAAGGAATCAAAACATCATTAAAAGCTGAAGACGTTCAGGGGGCAATAATATTTCTATTCTAAAATAATATTTGAATAATCTTGTTGCCAAAATTTGATGTTGAGTATTTTGCATATGAATACCTATAATCTTTTAAATGCATAGGATTTGGAATTCTTTCAGAAAGCTGCAGTGACAAATAATTAGAATAACACTAAAACCATGATGTTAATTTATAGCGCTTACAGCCATCTCTGCGTGCATGTTTTATGTACTTATCACACTCTGTGTTCTATAGTCAAGATCATTATTAGATGGTAAATTCTATTTGGACACACCTGTTTATATTTGCATCCATTGCAGCACCAAGCAGAAGTATCTTTCAGATGGCAGAAGCTCGATAAATATTAGCTACATTGATTCTTGGCTGGGCAATTTCATTTCTTATTTGTCTGTTGCATTTGAGCTCAAATTCCAGAACTGCTGTAATTCTAGCAACATAGTCATTAACTAAACCTTGTGTCACTGAGAACATAACTTTCAATGTAAGCCCCAGCACAAAATAAATAAGCTAGTTATTATTTAAAATACTGTTTCAAGAGACTTTTTTTGATGGATGGTTTATTACCTTTTTTTCAAGTTGCTTCTATTATACATACTATAGCGCTATCTGGATTAAAAATATTAAATAAATAAAAACAATAGTGAGAATATAAAGAGTGAGGAAAATTTCAGAAAAAGAGCTGTTGTTTTTCCTCTTCCTCCCACTGATTCCCCCCAAATTCTGCTAAATGATGAGGGAATGAGAAGAAAAAGAAATCAGAATTCTTGGAGAGACCCAGAGAAGGGTTAGCATAGTGAATTCTTGTCAAGTTCCTCAATAATGAAAGAGGAAAAATTGATACCATTAGAAACTTGGGGAAGTGAGCTAATTAAACATTAAAAAAAAAAAACCCGAAACATTTGAGCAGTTATTGTTAAATGTTAGATTGATTCACTGAATCATGTAATTTAAGTAAATCTGATACGATTATACTTTGAGGTAAAGGCAGTTAGACATTTAATTCTTGTCAAGTTCCTCAATAATGAAAGAGGAAAAATTGATACCATTAGAAACTTGGGGAAGTGAGCTAATTAAACATTAAAAAAAAAAATCCGAAACATTTGAGCAGTTATTGTTAAATGTTAGATTGATTCACTGAATCATGTAATTTAAGTAAATCTGATACGATTATACTTTGAGGTAAAGGCAGTTAGACATTTGACTAGAATCCACATAACTGATGTGGATGGCAGAGAAAGCCGGGCTAGAGGCCTGAACCCTGCACTCAGAATACATAGGAGTGAGCAGGAAGAGTTATCAGGGCAGGAAGAATTATGAGGGCAGGAAGTAGGGCCTTCAACGAGTTATGTTTTAGGCTTATCGCTCTCTTTCATGTATAAAATTCTTCACTCACCAGGTCTATCGTTATGTTTGTAGCACTTGCTCGGTTTTTAGGGATGGCTTAAAAGCTCATGAGTTTTAAAAAGATGAAAGATGGACAAAGGAGCTCCTTCCCCTATTTAAGAAGAAATGCTTTCCTCACAGTTTAAATATACAACCCGACTATGGGTCTTTTCTCTAAGGCCAAGTTAGCCCGTATCAAATAAAGTGTGTTAGGTAATTCAATTATAAATTAAACTTACAAATATTGAACCTGAAATATACAGCTCGGAGTTTGGGAGTCTTTTCTTAGTCTACTCCATTTCGAGTATCTAGGTAGCATCACATTTCTTCTGAGGGCCCAGTGGAGAGTGAATCAGCTTGGATTTCTATGTTACTCTCTCCTGACCTTTTGAAGTCACAGAATTTCAACACATTTCAAAGGCACGGCAAAGGTTTCAGTAGGGGTGCTGGCTGAAGTGAATCCCCCAGTGTCACATGCAGAGATTCTGACTCTCGGTCACCAGAGGAGATCCAAGGGCCGGTGGCTGGGGTTAAAATGACGGTCTTGTGTCTTCAGCCTTTACTCCCCACGGAGCCCTTGCTCGTAGTTTATCTTTGGGCCCTCCTTACCTCTTTGGACACTGGCTGGCTCATGCCCTTCTCACAGCCAGATTCACCTGTTGTTTTAGCCTATCCTGAGAGTGCACTCAAGACAAGACAGAAGCTGAATTCCGGGGCTCTTGGTCGGAAGGCAAGTACTAAGCTCTTCCTCCCTAACCTACAGACTTCCCCTTTCGCTCCCCGTCTTTCCCTTTCCCTTGCTTTCTCCTTTCCACAAGGGAGGGCAAAGGGAAGAGTTTGGGAAAACAAAAACGTGAAGAAAGATGACAAAACGGGGCTAACCAAAAATCACATTATTTGCAGGAAAGATGGGAGGACGGTAGCTTTGGAGGGACGCGGTGGGGGTGTGTTAAGAGCTGGGCGACTGAGCAACTCCCAGGGGATAGCCGAGGAGAAACCCAGCGCTATCCCAGGTGCTGAAGAGAGCACACTTCTGGGGCTCCCGGATACCCAGGGTTACCACAGACGCGAGTTTGTGTCCGGCCACCACTGCCCTTACCGCCCGAGACAGTCGAGGGTCCCTGGAGCTGAGAGCCACGGCGGGACCTCGGTTAGTCTCCCGGGAAGAGCAGGGGACCCCGTCACCGAGAGTTCGCCGACCACAGCTCGGACAGGTGTGTCCGCGAACTGTGGCGACTCCGGCTCCCCGCGCTCGCACTCACCAGGAAGTTGATGTCCGCTGGGCGCACCAGGCGGTAGCTGCACGTCGCGCAGTCCTGGCTGCATTCTGCCCGCACGGTCGCCAGGAGCCCGGGGCCAAGCGCCAGTAGCCAAGTGCAAAGTCGCAGGAGCCGCGCCCTGGACTAGAAGGACGCGCGCTCCGAGCCTGCCCTGGCGCAGAACAGGTCCCTCCGAGGGACCCTCGCCGCGACAGCACCAGCTCGTGCGCCATTGGAGTAGATGCCCGAAGGGACGCTCGTCCTTGGGTCCCCGCCCGCCTAGCCCACACCCTTCATGGCTCGGCTCTTGTCTACCCGGTTGGCGAGGTCGTCCCCAACCTGGGCACCCGGCTTTCTCTCCGTACGTCGGCTCTCTGGGCAGGATTCTGAAGATAGAGCCCGAGCCCGAGTGCTGGAGAGCGGGCGCCTGCGGAGGCACCTTGCCCGGGGTCGCAAGGACGACCGAGAGAAAGTTGGAGAACGCATGCCCTGAACCGCGCTGTGAAAGACGAGCCAGACGTCCCCAGAGCCACGCAGCCAGGCGAGCCCCGGGCAATTCACTCACGCTCATGCCGCCCGGAGGGATCAGGCTGGACGGAGGAACCGGGTCCCAGGCGCGACTCTAGAGGAAGAGAAGGCAAGTGTGAGCGCGGCGCGCGGAGGGCAGGG
>NW_006159504.1:3064878-3082106 GCF_000334495.1 Tupaia belangeri chinensis | reverse complement strand
CGCGGGCCCTACGCCAGCCCCGCGCCGACGCCTTCGCGGGAGGGGTCTGTCCCGGCTGGTCCACGTGCCGCTCCCCAGCGAGGTGGGGGCGGTGGGTGCCTGGTGGCTCACCTCACCGCCGGTGACAAACCCAAGGCCTTAGGAAGTTTGGGGAGGGAGTGGATGCGCTCAAGTGTCACCGCATATTACAGATTCAAATACCTTGGGGTACAGGCTCTGGGGAGGGAGCCGAGGTGGGGACGCCTTAGATTTCTGGGTACGCTGGAGACTCAGGGAGCTGCTGACCCTGCCCCTGGCCCGCCCCTTCCCAGGGGGCCCGCGCGGGTGCCCTTGGCACCAATTCCAGCCGCCCCGAAGGGCGTCATAGATCCACCTTGATTCCCAGTGTCTGGCTGCAGCGTCTAACTAATAGGCGCTCAATTAGTGGTTTTAGGAAGGGATAATTGAAACTTTCGGGGAGTCTTAAAATCTCGGTACGGAGTTTTCCTCCTTCGGTTAGTGTGACCCCTATCCAGGCGGAGAAGAGGTAAAATCTGGGTTTCTTCTGGTGACTGCGCGCCCTGCTCAGCCCCCGCAGAGGGACCCATCCTTACACAGCCCCCTGGGCAGGATCCCCAGCCGAGGACCCCCGCTGCCTCGGGCACGCTGCCAGGGTGTCCTCGGGTGTCTGATGAGAGAGAAGGGACGCGGGCGGGTGTGACGTTCGCGCGCCCGCAGTGTAGTGGCAAGGGAGCGATGAGGGACACTGTGCCCGGACTTGGCATGAGCGCATCCTCTCCGCCCGCGGCTGGGGAGGTCCGCTGAGACCCACCTCCCCACGCCCCCCACTTCCTGGCTTTGCAAAATGCTGCGGAAAGGCAAGCTGCTTGCATTGTCTCAGGCTCAGTTTCTTCATTTGGACGTTAGGGACAGAGGTAGAATGCTTTTCCGAGGGCTCCGGAGAGAATCAAATGAAATGGTGCATAAATCACTTCGCCTGGTACCTGGCATGTAGGAAACCCTCAGAACACAATTTTGACCATCTGTCATCCTTTCTGTCTGTCTACCCTCCACCCGCCTTACATCTATTGTTTATTTATCCGTCCAATTAGATTTGCCTCCCTTCCTCCTGGCCCCGGGGGTGAATAACAGTCACAGAGTCCATACGTCGAGAAAGAGTTCCAGGGCTTTCGCCCCATTTGTGTTCTGGGCAAGGTCCCGCCACCATTTCAACTGTCTGGGGGACCTTCCGCGACGCGGCTCCTCCGCTCAGGCCTCGCTGCGTCTCGCACTTTGGTCGCTAGAGGGCAGCGTTCTCCTGCGTAGGTTGCGCGCACCCGGGGACTAGGGTCTTCTAGGTACCCGCAGTTCTCAACTTGCTGTCTCTGGACCCTGCACCTGCGCACAGCCTACCTCCCCTGCTGGAGTGGGAAAGCAGAGCACTGGCATGAAGTGCGAGAGCGCCCATACGTGGCACTAAGGGGCTAGCATTGCTCTCTTGCTAGAAAAGCTTATATCCCCTCTGACCTTTCGACTCTTTGCTTCAGGGACCGACCAATAAGCTCTCTACTTGTTTTTACTTAAATGAGATTTCCCCCTGTGCCCAGGGCTTTGTAAAGAAAGCTGTAGTCAGTGCAGAAGGAATGCATGGACGAATGTTTCCTAAAATCGAAGAAAGCTTGTGTCTGAGAACCGGCATACCTGGGGTAACCAGAGAACTTTAAACTCATCTGGACCAGGAGTCTGAGAGGGGAGTGGGTGGAATGGAGAACACCACAACACCTCCTTAAAGCGTGAACTACAGGACACAGAACTTAGGGTTGTAGAAAAGCAGCAGCTTAGGTCTGAAAGGGAACTGAGGGATACTGTATTCCAGCCCCCTCCCTGCTTCCATATGCCGGTAAAACCGGGCCAGAAAGCCCAAGGGACTGGCCTTCGCAGTGGCAGTTCCAGGTTCCCCAGGCTCTCTAGTTATGGGGGCTCCTTCACTGGCATCTGCCTCAGGCCTGGTTCCTTCCTGCTGGAGTGACTGATGTGTGCTCTGAGTTACTGTTTTTTGGTGAGTTTGCATTTTTCTCTATAGCTCTTTAAATGTTAGAGGGACCGGCAGATGGCGTGGTGGTTAAAGGCGCTGGACTCCCACATGGCCAACAGTGGTTCAAGTCCTGAATCTGGTGGCTTGCTTTCTCACTTTCCCTCTCTCTCTGTGTCTGTATGATCAAACTGGAAAGTAACAATAATAATAAATAAAGTTAAAATAAAATAATTATTTAAAAAAATAAATGTTAGGAAGAAAGAAAGAGAAAGTGAAAGCGAGACTGTTACTTGGAGTGGTGCCAGGGTACTTAGTGCCTTTGGGTCTAAGATACTTGGGACGGAGGGTGCTGGATGAGTGAACCTGTGTTGACTGGCTAAATGAATGAAGGAAATGACTGGAGGTGGCCAGTGCTCCATCCCTCGAAACCAGGAAGAGTGTCTTTCCACCACCCTCCCTGCCTGTCCAAAAAGCTAACAGTCAGAGGTTTCTCTATTCATTTCTTTACATTTGAAGGTAGCAACAGTAAAATGTTCATTGTTTTCATGATCTTTTAAATATTTATCAACTACAAATCAGTTCTGCAGGTACGTTTTGGGAAAAAGCTGTTCTAAAAATAAGACCCAGAAAAGGGTGAAGAACCTGCCTTGAACTATGTAATCCATAGAGGTCCGATTCTCAGGTCAGGATCAAGGTATTACCTTCTTCTGAAACTAGGGTCCCAAGCATTGGCCCAAAGGAATTCATCCCTGGACCATGAAATGCGACTTTTTAAAGGCTCGATGATGAGTGTTATTTTACTCAGTTCTTAGGTGTTCCAGGAACCTAAGTAGGAGAGATTTATAAAGCCCTCTGGGACCAGTAGATGGCGTAGTGATTATGTCGCTGGACTCCCATGTAGTCCACCACTGTTTGAGTCCTGGACCTGATGGCTTGAAACTCATGCCAGACGCCTGTGCGTGCCCAAGATCCCTAGAGGAGAATGGAGAAGAAGGGATTGCAGTGTGGCCATCCTCCTGAGGGGTGATTTCTCACTTTCTATCTCTCTGTCTCTATCTGGTAAGTGCACATGCTGTATGGCAAAAATCTCTCTCTCTAAATAATAATAATTAAAAAAACAGTCCTGTTAGTGTTGGTTCCTCCTTCATTGTTTCCAGGATGGGGAATGCTGAAACTGAGTGATGTCTTCAGGTACCCAGCCCTCTGTCCTCCTCTCCTTCCCACACCCCCACTCACCTATGTTATCACAAAAAGCGATTTCTGTCTACCTCTCTCCATCTAAAGTAGAGTGGTGGAATCTCTCTCTGTGTCTGTATGATCAAACTGGAAAGTAACAATAATAATAAATAAAGTTAAAATAAAATAATTATTTAAAAAAATAAATGTTAGGAAGAAAGAAAGAGAAAGTGAAAGCGAGACTGTTACTTGGAGTGGTGCCAGGGTACTTAGTGCCTTTGGGTCTAAGATACTTGGGACGGAGGGTGCTGGATGAGTGAACCTGTGTTGACTGGCTAAATGAATGAAGGAAATGACTGGAGGTGGCCAGTGCTCCATCCCTCGAAACCAGGAAGAGTGTCTTTCCACCACCCTCCCTGCCTGTCCAAAAAGCTAACAGTCAGAGGTTTCTCTATTCATTTCTTTACATTTGAAGGTAGCAACAGTAAAATGTTCATTGTTTTCATGATCTTTTAAATATTTATCAACTACAAATCAGTTCTGCAGGTACGTTTTGGGAAAAAGCTGTTCTAAAAATAAGACCCAGAAAAGGGTGAAGAACCTGCCTTGAACTATGTAATCCATAGAGGTCCGATTCTCAGGTCAGGATCAAGGTATTACCTTCTTCTGAAACTAGGGTCCCAAGCATTGGCCCAAAGGAATTCATCCCTGGACCATGAAATGCGACTTTTTAAAGGCTCGATGATGAGTGTTATTTTACTCAGTTCTTAGGTGTTCCAGGAACCTAAGTAGGAGAGATTTATAAAGCCCTCTGGGACCAGTAGATGGCGTAGTGATTATGTCGCTGGACTCCCATGTAGTCCACCACTGTTTGAGTCCTGGACCTGATGGCTTGAAACTCATGCCAGGCGCCTGTGCGTGCCCAAGATCCCTAGAGGAGAATGGAGAAGAAGGGATTGCAGTGTGGCCATCCTCCTGAGGGGTGATTTCTCACTTTCTATCTCTCTGTCTCTATCTGGTAAGTGCACATGCTGTATGGCAAAAATCTCTCTCTCTAAATAATAATAATTAAAAAAACAGTCCTGTTAGTGTTGGTTCCTCCTTCATTGTTTCCAGGATGGGGAATGCTGAAACTGAGTGATGTCTTCAGGTACCCAGCCCTCTGTCCTCCTCTCCTTCCCACACCCCCACTCACCTATGTTATCACAAAAAGCGATTTCTGTCTACCTCTCTCCATCTAAAGTAGAGTGGTGGAATCAAAGCAGTTGTGCATTCAGATAACTGTATAATGTTTCAGCATACAAGCAGCATTTTCCAACTTTCAGATGTTCGGAGTCATGCTAGAGTCACCGGGAACTTGCCAGTTTTCAGTTACCACCTGAAATGCGCGCTTTGTGAAGTGGGGTCCGGTGAGCTGGATATGTTACTGTGAGCTGTCACTGGGAAGACTTTTTTTTTCCTTTCTTTCTCAGACTGACTCAGAACACCATAGCAAAATAGCTGTGAGTGCAGTCAGTTTGAACGAGATGTTTTTATGGTGTGATAAATCTCCATTTAAGGACAGCCAGTACTGGTACATTCTTATTTCCAAAACATCTAGGAAACAAAAGGAGGACCTTGGAAGGAAAGGTAACTGGTTCAAAGTTGCCTACAACTGGGTTTAAATAATAATAATAAAAAAGATGCCAATGTGTTGGGGAAACGGGAGCGGGGAAAGAGAAGGTAAATTCAACTGAGGATATCAAATATATGGTCTATGTGACATAAACTTGGAATTGAAAACCACTCCCAGATTTGGCCTTTAACTCTCATACAGAGAAAAGAGCAATTTTAGTGGTAAGCGTAGGTAATTAGGCAACAAATTAAACAAGCCACACACATTATGACTCAGATGAAAAGAAAGGACAGCTCTGAAGCCAGCTATTGCAGGGTTTCTGGAGTGGCTTGAATTTTCATCGTGAGTTGTGGAATTGTCTTGAGGAATTTTATGGCCACACCAGTCATGTTGAAAATTTCTATTGTCTTGTTGGACGTAAGCCTTATTTAGTAACTTGACTTTCATCTGTGTTTGGTCGTCCAAAATCAAACTGTATATCCAATCTATAGGAGTTGCACAGAAGGCACTCAAAAACATGAATGAATGAATGAATGAAAACATACACCAAAGGAAACCTTTTCCACACTTGAAGCACTGACAGAAGAGGAATTCCATGAGGTTTTGAGCAATCCTCAATCACTGGAGTCAGTGGAATGGCTGCAGGTGGCCAGGTTTTCAGGAAATGCCTTTGCATGTGCTCCACAGAACAAAGGTTGCACATAGTAAATACTCAATAAGAAGTTCTTTTAAAAAATGTGTTCCTGCTTAGAGTTCTTATATATTCTCCACAGCTCCTAAGTGCCTGGAGTAGACTCAAGAAATCGAGATGTTTTTTTATTAAATTATATAGGGAAGGAGCTCAAATTCCTGTAGAACTAAGTAAAAAGCTGATCAAATAAAAAAGCCAGTAATTCTTAGATCCTTCAGAGAGGTGGGATCACAAGGCAAACCACTGCCCCTTGAAAACCGAATTTTTTTAAGAGAGATTTTTTGCTATGCAATGTGTGCTCTCACTTGAGAGAGTGAGAGATAGAAATCACTCCCCCCCTGGGGGGGGTGGCCACACCACAATCCCTTCTCCTCCATTCTCTTGGGACTTTGGGTATGCATGCACGCATGTGCCTGGCGTGAGTTTTAAGCTGCTAGACCCTGGGCTCGAACTGTGGTAGACTATGTGGGAGTCCAGCAACGTAACTGTTATGCCATCTGCTGGTCTTGCTCCTCAAAGTTGAAGAGAACAAACAAAGACAGAGACCTGTGGTTTGCCAGAGCAGAAAGCTTCAGGGCAGTGCTGAGGTAGAATAATCTGACCTACAACTGACAGATTCCTGGAGTCTCCCTGTGGAAAAGTCTGAGATCAAAATTCGAGGGGAACCATAATATGGGGCCCCCATACTTGTGTGCATTTTGTCTCCAGGAGTGCAACTAGGATCTCACAGTGAAGAGCAGATAAACGTGCCCTGAGCTTCCATGAGGAGGAAGGGAAAAGGAACATTTTAAAAGACCCTGGAACATTGCTGTTAACAAAGTCTGCCTTAAGAAGGAGAAACTAGTTAGCCTTCTGTATGGGAGACTTCTCATATGGGAAGGGAAATCTCCAACTCCAGCCGCCTCTAGCTATTCTGCCCCTCTGAAGAGGGGTGAGAGGACTTAGAACGAGTGGAAAGTTCATGGTCCAGAGGCACAGGCTCACTGAGAGATGGAGACCTGCAAGCAGGATGGCAGAGCACTTTGCTCCACTCCTCACCAGCTCTATCTCCAGCTGTTCCGTTGACCCAGCATATTATTGTTGGGTCAAGGAAAAAAATGATGAGATATTCGAAAAGGCAAAAACCCACAACCTGAAGAGGCAGAGCAACTGTCAGAAACAGCCTCAAATATGCCACTGATGTTAGAATGATCAGACCAGGAACAACTGGGCCACAGTCACGTGAGTCACAACCACCTGAGTGCAGAACTGCTTTACTTCCACGACGGCTACTTTAGATGGGGAGAGGTAGAGAGAAACAACTGTTTGTGATCCATAGGTGTTCTGGGGTGTTGGGAAGGAGAGGGAGGCAGAGGTATGAGTACCAACAGAAGACACAATGGTTACGTCACTGGATGAACATGTAGTTGAGAGCATTTCGAGCCCCAAACCTGGCAACTTAAAACTCATGTCAGGTGTGTGTTCATGTGTGCCCAAAATTTTGAGAGAAGAAAAGAGGGGAATGGATTTGATGTGACCATCCTCCTGGGGAGTGATTTCTTGCTTTCTGTCTCTCTCTTTGGTGAGTGGATGCACCCTATAGCAAAAACCTCTAGGGTCGGGGGCTATGATTGGGATCAGCAGATGGCGTAAATGGTTATGTCACTGGACTTCCACATGGCTGACCATGGTTCAAGTCCCAGATCAGGAAGCTTGAAACTCATGCTGGTGTGCATGCATGCCCAAAATCCTGAGAGGGGACTGCGGGGGGGTGGTGGTGGTGGTGGTGGTGGTGGTGGTGATTTCTCACTTTCTGTCTCTCTGTCTCCCTCTGTCTCTCCAGCAAGCACACTCTCACTATAGCAAAAAATCTATCCACAAAAAAAGAAAAAGAAAACAACTATGATTAAAAAGTTAAGGACTTTACTGAATCAAGTAGGCAGCATACAAGAACAGATGTGCAATGTGAGCAGAGAGATAGACAGTCTAAGAAGAAACTGCAAAGAAATGGAGAGATAAGAAAAACACTATCATAGAAATTAAGAATGCCTCTAATGGGCTTACTGTGAGAGTGCAAGCAGTTGAGGAAAGAATCTCTGAACTTCATGAACTTGGAGATATATCAATAAAAACTCAGAAGCAAAGTTCATGGTCCAGAGGCACATGCTCACTCAGCCTAAACTCAGAAGCAAAAAAAAAAAAAAAAAAGTAGACCAGCAGATGGTATTGGTTAAATCACTGGACTCCAATATGGCAAGAATCCCGTATGATTCTTGTGGCTTCAAAATTGTGTTGGTGGTGTGTGCATGTGTGCCCAAGATCCCAGGAAGAAAATGGAGGAGAAGGGATTCATGCATGGCCATCTCTTTCTGGGGGATGATTTCTCACTTCCCCTCTCACTGTGTCTGTCTGTCTTCTTCCAGCAAGTGCATGCACCCTGTGGCAAAAATCTCTCTCTCTCAAAAAAAAAAAAGTGAAACAGAGAAAAACAAAATGAAGTAGACTATCCGGAACCATTTCTAGACTACTATAAAATGTGCAATAATTGAAAATGAGAAGAAAGAATATTTCTCCAGATTTATGTTAGATGCCAAACCACAGATCCAGGAAGCTCAGACCCACTGAGCATGATAAATACCGGAAAGCCTACACATAGACACACTATCTTCTAACTACAGTAAATTTGAAAGAAGAGAGAGAAAAATCCCATCAGCTTAGAATTTTATGTTCTGTGAAATTATTCAAAAGTGAAGGAAAGCCAGCTGCAGTGGAGTGATAGCACTGTAACACTCTGTGGTGCTGAAACTGCGTGGGAAGGTCGTGGGTTTATCCTGAAGTCTCCCTGCGCACACCAGGTCTTATCCTGGCTGGCTGATGCTGGGGTGAACCACAGTATGAAGACTGTGTTAGGGAAGCCCCTCTCTTTTCCTGTTTCTTGCTCATGGAAAAAATAAATAAACTAAAAAAAGAAAAAAAAAAAAGAACAAGAAAAAATAAAGACTTTTGCAGACAAAGAAAAACTGAGAAAATTTGTTGTCTATAAGCCTGTCTTGCAAGAAATGCTAAAAGAAATTCTTTAGAGTGAAAGAAAATGATAAAGGTGTAAGAAAGTGATAAAGGTCATAAACTGGGATTTAAAGAATATAGAAAAGAAAAAAAGTAAAGAGAAAATATATATATTTTTTTACTCTTCATTGATCTAACAGGTAACAGTTTGTTTTAAAAAATAATAGTAACAATGTATTTGATTATGCACATTTATAAATACTATACGTGTACATGTTTGTGTATACATATGTATAAATTAAATGGATGAAGTCAATGATACAAGGGAGCAGTTCCTATGATTTTGTGGTTATAAGGTACTTACCCTACCCATGGAGTGGTATGGTGTCATCTGGAAGCAGACTTGAATTAGTTGTAAGTGTATTTTGCAAGATGTAGGGCAATCACTTAAAAAAGTAAAAAAGAAGGGGACCAGTAGTTAGCGTAATGGCTATGTCGCTGGACTCCCACGTAGTTGACCGCGGTTTGCGTCCCGGACCCAGTGACTTAAACTCACACCGGGCGCGTGTGCGTGCGTGCCCAAGATCCCGAGAGGAGAATGGAGGAGAAGGGATTGTGGCGTGGCCATCCCTCCTGGGGGGGTGATTTCTCGCTTTCTGTCTCTCCGTCTCTGTCTGTCTGTCTGGCGAGCGCACGTGCCCTATAGCAAAAACCTCTCCAAAAAAAGAAAAAAGAGTAAAAAAGAAGTATAACATATGCTAAGCAGGGAGAGATTATGGAACTATATAAAATGTTCAATTAAAACCACAAAAGGCAGGAAAAAATTAGAAGACAAAAATAAGAATAAAGAATAGGGAAACAAAATAGAAAACAATGGCAAATATGAAAGATTGTTTGCAGCTGTATTGATAACTATTTTGAATGTCAATGGTCTAAATGAACTGAGGACTAATAGGGTGGATCAAGACACAAGACCAACTATACATTGACTACAAGAAAGTCACTTTAAATATAAAGATATATATATAGATTAAAAGCAAAAAGATGGGCAGAATTATATCGTGATAACACTAATCAATAGAAAGCAGAAGCTTCTATATTAATGACAGTGACTTCGGAACAAGGGAAATGATCAGGAATAAAGAATGACATCATGTAATAACAAAGGGATCAACTCTCCAAGGAGACATGAAATTTTTTAACATGAGTGCATTGAAAAACACTGTCAAAAAATTCATGACGCAAAAATTGATAGACCCGTGGGGAAAAACAGATGAATTCACCATTATTGTTGGAGATTTAAACATCCCTTTATTAGAAATGGAAAGATCCAGCAAGCAGAAAATTAGTAAGGGCGTAGTTGAACTCAACAACACCATCAAGCAACTGGATAGAATGAGTATCTATAGAGTACATCCAACAACATCAGCATATCTTGTCAAACTCACATGGAACATTCACCAAGATAGACCATATTTAGGCCATAAATACTCATAACAAATTTAAAGAAGAAATTTTACAATGCCTGCTCTCAAACCACAATAGAATCAAGTTCTAAATCAGTAACAGGAAGATAGATGGAAAACTTTAAAATACTTAGGTATAAAACAACACACTTTTAAATAACATGGTCAAAGAAGAAATCTCAAGAAATAAAAAAATACTATGAACTAAATGAAAATAAAAATACAACTTAGAAAAATTTGTGGAGTTGGGAACCAGCAGTTAGCATAATGGCTATGTCGCTGGACTCCCATGTAGCTTACCACGGTTTGCGTCCTGGACCCGGTGGCTTAAAACTCACTTCAGGCGTGTGTGCGTGCGTGCCCAAGATCCTGAGAGGAGAATGGAGGAGAAGGGATTGTGGTGTGGCCATCCCCCCTGGGGGGTGATTTCTCACTTTCTGTCTCTCTCTCTCTCTGTCTGTCTGGTGAGAGCACACGCCCTATAGCGAAAAACCTCTCAAAAAAACCAAAAAAAAACAAAAAAACAACTTTGTGGAGTTCATCAAAAGCAGTGCATAGAGAGAAATTTAAACTTTGGAGTGTATGTATTTGAAAGAAACAAAAGATCTAAGACCAGTCACCTCTGCTTACACATTAGGAAACTAGAAATAAACATGAGAAAATTAAAGTAAATATAGAGAAAAAAACACACAGAAGATTAGATTTTCTAGATTTATCTTATTGTTCAGCATTCACATTGTTGTGACACTTTTATTTCTATTTGAAGTGATTTGTGTAATGTCTATTTATGATAAGCTTCGGCTCTTGCCTGTCAACTGCTGAAACCTTGTTTTTTCATAATTTCTGACTTATGATAGTCCCCTTTATTGAATAAAGACTCAGAGATATCAAGTAAGGGAGAAAAAAGCAGGTATCAGTGAAATTGAAAACAAAAAAATCAATAGAGAAAATTAAGGACGGCAAAACTATTTCTTTTAAGAGGTTAATAACATTGCTAAGCCTCTAGTCATGTTAATAAGACATAAATTATTAATATCAGAAAATAAAGAGGGGATATTACTACAGATACCACTGACATTAAAAGGATAATAAAGAAATACTATGAAAACTGTACACCCACAAACTTGAAAACATAGATGAAGTGGCCCAATTTATTGAAAGACAATCTGTGGAAACATACTCAAGAAGAAATAGATAATCTGGATAGGTCTATATCTGTTAAATAAATTGAAACAGTAATCAATAAGCTTTCAAGAAAAAAGCATCAGATCTACATGAAATTTGCTGATGAATTTTACCAAACATTTAAAGAAGAAATCATACCAATTCTCTATAATTTCAACCAGAAGCAGAAACAGAGATAATATTCTATGAGGCTAATATTATATACATACCCAAACTAGAAAAAGTCATTACAAGAAAATAAATAAAAGATCAAAATCTGTTATGAACATGGATATAAAAATTTTTTTATAAAGTACTAGCAAATCGAATCCAACAATGTATAAAAAGAATTATATACCATGACTAAATGAATTTTATCCCAGGTATGCAAGCCTGGCTCAATATCTGAAAATCAATTAATGTTATCTGTACTCACATGAAAGACTAAATAAGAAAAATAATGTATCAATAGATAATAGAGAATGTAAATTAGTATAGCCACTATAGAGAACAATATGGAGGGTACTCAAAACCTACAAGAGATACCATACATTCTGGAAATTCCACTTCAGGGTATCTACCTGTCTCTATGGCAGAAACAGAAAGATTGGAAGATACAAAACATGGAGCACAACTGTGGATTCTAGAGATAGTGTGGGAGGAGGGTAGGCACTTGGGAGAGTAGGAGGGAGGGAATCAAGGGGAAAAAAAGCAAAACATTTAGCAGACAAAAAAATGGGAAAATTATCGATGATAATGTATTTGGTAATGTCTTTGACTGGGCCAATATGCAGTGTATTCATGGAGGGTAAATTAATTTTGTATGCCTTAAAGATATACAGTGATTAAATGTTAAAAAAATCCCTGAAACATAACTAAAATCACAATTATTCATTAAAAACAGGTATAGAAAAAGCGTATGATAAAATCTAACACTTATTTGTGCTAAAATTTCTCAGTAAACTAGGAATACAGAAGGGATCCTTAACTTGGTACAGACTATCTATGAGATACCTATAGTTAACATCACACTTGATGATGAGAAACTTGAAGTTTTCTACTAAGATCAAATAGAAGGCAAAGATGTTCCTTTTCGCCACTGACTTTCAACATTGTACTGGAAGTCCTAGCTAATGCAATAATATAAAATAAATACAGATTGGGTAGGAAGG
Organism: Tupaia belangeri chinensis; assembly: GCF_000334495.1. Taxonomy (NCBI): domain Eukaryota; kingdom Metazoa; phylum Chordata; class Mammalia; order Scandentia; family Tupaiidae; genus Tupaia; species Tupaia belangeri. The sequence continues at coordinate 3,069,823 of NW_006159504.1, read as the reverse complement.
AAAAAAAAAACTTGTTCGCAGATAACATTGCCATCTATGTATAAACCCTAAAATAATCAACAAAGAAAACTCTTGGAAATAATAAAGGATTACAGCATACTTACAGGATACTAGATTAATACATAAAAAAAACCAATTATTTTCTTTGTGCCAACAATGAGCAAGTAGAATTTGAAATTAAGACTATAATGTCATTTGCATTAGCATCTGCCAAAATGAAATAGTTACATATAAATCTAACAAAGTATATAAAGTATCACAAGAAAAGTACAAAACTCTGATAACAGAAATCAAAGAACTAATAGACCGTCTATGCTCATGGATAGGAAGACTTAATATTGTCATGATGTCAGTCCATCACAGTTTCCAATCAAAGTTCCAGGAAGTTATTTTGTGGATATCAAGGAGATTATTTTCAAGTTTATATGGAGACAAAAGGCCCAGTAGAGCCAAAACAATATTGAATGAGAAGATCAAAGTTGCAGGACCAAGACTACCTGACTTTGAGACTTATGAAGCTATAGTAGTCAAAATACAGTGTAGTATTGGTAAAAGAACAAATAGATCAATGTGATGAACTAGGGAGTCGAGAAATGCACTCACATAAATATAGCTTGCTGATCTTCGATGAAAGAGCAAACACTCAGTGGAGAAAAGATAGTGTTTCAAACAACTGGTGCTCAAAAATCTGGACATTCATATGTTAATAAATAAGTCTAAATACAGATTTTACACCATTCATGAAAATAATTTCAAAGTGAATCACATACAGACTTAAATCTAAAATGCAAAACTATGACACATCAAAAGCCATTTAGAACTAATCCACAAATTTAGTAAACTTGCAGAATCAATAAACAACCTACAAAAAATCAATTGTTTTTGTACACTGACAAGAAACTCTCTGAAAAAGAAATCTAGCGAGTAATCTTACCAGTCGTAGCATAAAAAATTACTTCAGAATAAATTTAACCAGAAGGGTTATAGATCTATTTGATAAAAATAATAAAACATTGCTTACATATATTGAAGGCACAAACAAATGGAAAGATACTTCAGGCTCATGAACTGTGAGAATTAATATTGTTAAAAGGACAAATTCTTTACAGTGATTTACATATTAAATTGAATCCCTATAAAAATTCCAATTATATTTGGAACCATAAAAGACCTAACTAGCCAAAGCAGTCTTTAACAAAAAGAACAAAACCAGAGGCACCATGCTACCTTTTTACAAAATATACTACAAAACAATAATAATTAAAACAGCATGGTACTAGCATAAAAATAAACATGCAGAATAATGACAAAGCAGAATAGCATACAGAGGCTGAAAATAAATCCACATTTTTAAAGTGTATCAATCTTTGACAAAAGTGCTAAGAATGTACATTAGCAAGAAAATAGTCTTCAATCAGTAGTGTTGGGAAAACTATATATTCATAAAAAGAAGAATGAAATTGTACTCTTATCTCACATTGTATTGAATACTGCAACAAAAATGGAAATGCTATCTTTTTTGAACTCCTGATTTCAAGTAATTTTTTAGATATACAGAAGTGAGATTGCTGGATCATGTGGTAATTCTATTTTAAATATTTTGAGAAACCTCTGTATTATGTTGTATTCCATAATGTCTGGACTGTTCCAACATATATAAAGGTTCTATTATCTACACATCTTTGCTAAACCTTGTTATTTTTTGTGTTTTGTTTTAGTTTTAGTTTTGTTTTGTTTTCTGATAATGGTCATATCTTAATAGATATGAGGTAATATATTATTGTATGTTTGTTTGGCATTTACCTGAGGATTAATGATGTTGAATATCTTTTTTTTTTATTTTATTATCATCATAATCTTCTTTCTATTACACTAGAATACATATAACTTTACATTGACTTCCATTGCTTTTTCAAAAGGGAATGCCATGCATGTCAGTCCCAACAATGAGCAAGTAGAATTTGAAATTAAGACTATAATGTCATTTGCATTAGCATCTGCCAAAATGAAATAGTTACATATAAATCTAACAAAGTATATAAAGTATCACAAGAAAAGTACAAAACTCTGATAACAGAAATCAAAGAACTAATAGACCGTCTATGCTCATGGATAGGAAGACTTAATATTGTCATGATGTCAGTCCATCACAGTTTCCAATCAAAGTTCCAGGAAGTTATTTTGTGGATATCAAGGAGATTATTTTCAAGTTTATATGGAGACAAAAGGCCCAGTAGAGCCAAAACAATATTGAATGAGAAGATCAAAGTTGCAGGACCAAGACTACCTGACTTTGAGACTTATGAAGCTATAGTAGTCAAAATACAGTGTAGTATTGGTAAAAGAACAAATAGATCAATGTGATGAACTAGGGAGTCGAGAAATGCACTCACATAAATATAGCTTGCTGATCTTCGATGAAAGAGCAAACACTCAGTGGAGAAAAGATAGTGTTTCAAACAACTGGTGCTCAAAAATCTGGACATTCATATGTTAATAAATAAGTCTAAATACAGATTTTACACCATTCATGAAAATAATTTCAAAGTGAATCACATACAGACTTAAATCTAAAATGCAAAACTATGACACATCAAAAGCCATTTAGAACTAATCCACAAATTTAGTAAACTTGCAGAATCAATAAACAACCTACAAAAAATCAATTGTTTTTGTACACTGACAAGAAACTCTCTGAAAAAGAAATCTAGCGAGTAATCTTACCAGTCGTAGCATAAAAACTTACTTCAGAATAAATTTAACCAGAAGGGTTATAGATCTATTTGATAAAAATAATAAAACATTGCTTACATATATTGAAGGCACAAACAAATGGAAAGATACTTCAGGCTCATGAACTGTGAGAATTAATATTGTTAAAAGGACAAATTCTTTACAGTGATTTACATATTAAATTGAATCCCTATAAAAATTCCAATTATATTTGGAACCATAAAAGACCTAACTAGCCAAAGCAGTCTTTAACAAAAAGAACAAAACCAGAGGCACCATGCTACCTTTTTACAAAATATACTACAAAACAATAATAATTAAAACAGCATGGTACTAGCATAAAAATAAACATGCAGAATAATGACAAAGCAGAATAGCATACAGAGGCTGAAAATAAATCCACATTTTTAAAGTGTATCAATCTTTGACAAAAGTGCTAAGAATGTACATTAGCAAGAAAATAGTCTTCAATCAGTAGTGTTGGGAAAACTATATATTCATAAAAAGAAGAATGAAATTGTACTCTTATCTCACATTGTATTGAATACTGCAACAAAAATGGAAATGCTATCTTTTTTGAACTCCTGATTTCAAGTAATTTTTTAGATATACAGAAGTGAGATTGCTGGATCATGTGGTAATTCTATTTTAAATATTTTGAGAAACCTCTGTATTATGTTGTATTCCATAATGTCTGGACTGTTCCAACATATATAAAGGTTCTATTATCTACACATCTTTGCTAAACCTTGTTATTTTTTGTGTTTTGTTTTAGTTTTAGTTTTGTTTTGTTTTCTGATAATGGTCATATCTTAATAGATATGAGGTAATATATTATTGTATGTTTGTTTGGCATTTACCTGAGGATTAATGATGTTGAATATCTTTTTTTTTTATTTTATTATCATCATAATCTTCTTTCTATTACACTAGAATACATATAACTTTACATTGACTTCCATTGCTTTTTCAAAAGGGAATGCCATGCATGTCAGTCAATACAGAGATATCAATCTCCCTGCTTTATCATTCAATATCTTTTCCATGCTTTTCCCAATAATTATTATTATAATTTTTTTAAACAGTCAATCACTATTTCTCATTTTGCTTATTAAAAAGACTTCACCCATCATGAAATACTTTCCACACCGGTTCAGTTGAGAATACTATACATGTCATCATCAACAGGTAATAAACCATATCTATTTCTCATTAACATCCTGCCTCTCGATTGTTCACTGCTGTCTTTATCCTCTTCTCTCTCCTTTTTTTTTTTATACTTTGTTTTTTATTATAAATTTTTTTTCTCATCACAACACACATATGAATTTTCCATCCAAAATACACTGTGCATTGGCTCAATCAAGCACATCAACATATATGTTCTCAGCAAATGATTTCCCAATTTTTGTGTCCTGCATACCTTGCCTTTTGTTTTGCCATCCTAGGTTCCCCATCCCCACCCTCTGCCATGTCCCATCTTCCTCCTCCATTGTCCCTGACATTCATGATTGCCCTCAATGGCTTCCGCCCCCCCCCATTCAATTGTTCTACCAATGAACTCAATTAGTCTAAGTATATCCACTAGCTAGCACAGCTGACATATCCTTACACATGTATCCAAATCTGATCCTAGGCATAAACCCCAGGGAGTAGAATGAACATATTATAAAGTAGACCCCAGTTGTGTCCATACAACTCTCTTCAGTCATCAAATGTGCATTTTTTTTTCCTCCTGCTTATTACTTTTTTTATATTAAATTATATTGCCTAACACTCATTCCCTGAGTATCATCACAACACACCAAGTGTAGTTTCCCATCTAGGATAAACTACATAGTGTCTTAATCAAGCATGTCGTCACCAATACTGTTCCATTTCTACTTTCATACATATAAATATGTTTTTTATCCTATGTTTGACCCTCAGCCCTTTCCCCCTCTCCCAATTACTCTATCTCTGCTATAGACAGCTATCCTCCAGAGGGGTCATTGAAAATGCGATACCTGCGAGTAGAGGGAGAGGGGTCACGAGTCCAAAGTTTTTAACAATAGGGAAAATAGATTCCATTCAAGGTTGGATCAAGTGTGGGTCTCGTGCAGTTCCGCAACTGTAGGTGAGTCTCCATGGAATACAGTTTCAGGAAGGCGGTTCTGGCAAGCAGAGTTGACCATCAGTTGATGCGGCACAGCAGCCATCTTGTGGTTAGCAG
>NW_006159504.1:3000417-3064545 GCF_000334495.1 Tupaia belangeri chinensis | reverse complement strand
CGGACGCAGCCTTGGCGCCCGCCCGCCTCCTGCCGCCGCCGGCTTAGCAGGGCCCCGCAATGATGTTGAATATCTTTTTTTAAAAAATATATTTTTTATACATTTAATCATCGTATATCACTACAACATACAAAATGAATTTTCTCAGCATGAATACACAAATAATCTGATTAAAGATATCATACACGTTATCATCAACAAATAATTTTTCATTTTGTGTCCCTCAAATCTTTTCTCCTTTTTTCCCCTTGATTTCCTCCCTCTCTACCACCCCCATTTCCTACCATCCTCCCACACTGTCTCTGGTATCCACAATTGTTCTCCATGCTTTTATATACCTATTGGGTTTTTGCATATTTTTGTTGGAGAATGTCTGTTCAAGCCTTTTACCCAGTTTTTAATAAGGTTGTCTGTTTCTGCTATTGAGCTGTTTAAGTTTTTTTTTTTTTAAAGAGATATTTTTGCAATAGGGTGCATGTGCTTTCCAGAAGACAGGGAGAGACAGTCAGAAAGCAAGAAATAGCCCTACAGCATGGCCATGCTGCAGTCCCTTCTCCTCCATTCTCCTCTGAGGATCTTGGGTACATACACACTCACACATGTGCCCAGTGTGAGGTTTAAGCCACTGGGTCTGGGACTTGAACTGAGGTCTACTATTCGGGAATTGTGCCATCTACTGGCCCCCACTTAAAATTTTCTGTGTTAGATTTTAGCTCTTTATCACATATATGGTTTAAACTATTTTCTTTCACTTTATATGTTGCTTTTTTACTCTGTTAATTATTTTCTCTGTTGTGAAGAAGATTCTTAGTTTGATGCAGTCCCACTATTTTTGTTGTCGTTGTTGTCATTGTTGTTTGTTTGCTTTGCTTTATTTTCACCACATTAAAGAAATCATTGTCAAGATTACTGCCATGAAGCTTCCCCTCTATTTTCTTCTAGTAGTTTTTCAGTATTAGGTCTTATATTTAAGTATAATCAATTTTTGGGTTTATTTTTATGTATGGTATAAGATAAAGGTTCTCTTTTATTCTTTTTCATGTTAATATTCAGTTTTCTCAGTACTATTTATTGAAGAGGTTATATTTTTCCCAATATGTGCTCTCTGAATCTTTGTCAAAAATCAATTGAATGTAAATACTTAGGGTTATAAATTTGCTTTCTACCCTTTTCCATTGGTCAGTGTTCCTGTCTCATGTCAGTATCATACTCTATTACTGTAGCTTCGCAATATTTTAAAATAAAAAAATCTAAAGCCTGGAAGCTTGTCTTCTTTTTCTGAATATTACCTTAATTACTTAGATCCTTTGGTGATCAATATAAATTTTATGTTCATTTATTTTATTATTATTTTTTTTGTAAACAAAAAGCCCATTGGGATTTTTATTAAGATTGCTTAAATTCATACATCATTTTGGGTAGTATAGATATTGTAACAGTATTAAGTTTTCCAATCCATAAACATGGGATGTCTCTCTATTTGTTTGTATATTCTTTAATTCTTTTTAGCAATATTTTGTAGTTTTCAGTGAGTGAGGTTTTCCTTTTCTTGGTTAAACTTATCCCTAAGTATTTCATTCTTTTTCATTGTACAAGGAATTGTTTTTATTAATTTCTTTTTCAGATTGTTCATTATGGTATAGAAACAATTGATTTTTGTATGTAGATTTTGTGTCCTGTAACTTTACTAAATTCATTTACTAGTTTTAAGAGCTTTTTGGTGGAATGTTTAAGGTTTTCTAGAACATTTCATCCATAAACAGAGGTATTTTACTTTTTCCTTTGATATTTGAATGCTTTTTATCCTTGTTAAATTGTTCTGGCTGAAACTTCTATTATTGTTCAGCAGTAATAGAAAGATGGGTTATCCTTTCCTTGATTCTGATCTTAGAGAGAAAAAATTTTAGTTTTTCAGTTTTGAGAATAATGTTAGCTGCAGAATTTTCATATATGCTTTTCTTAATGCTAAAGTAGTTTCTTTATTTTCTTAGTTTGTTGAGATTTTTATGATGACTATAAAAGTATATTGAATTTTGTTAAATGCTTTTTTTGCATCTACTGAGGTGGTCATGTGTTCTTTTTACTCTTTGTTCTGTTAATGTTGTGCATCACGTTGATCGATTTTTATACGTTGAATGGTCCTTGTATCCTATAGTTAACTTCTACTTGGTCATAGTTTTTGATCTTTTTAATGTGCTGTTTGCTCGTATTTTGTTGAATTTTTCTTTTTAAAAATGTGCTGGAGAGCACATGTGCTCACTGGAGAGACACAGACAGAAAAAGAAGAAAAAAAACAAACAAGAATTATCATGCTGCAGTCCTTTCTCCATTTTTCTCTCCTTTTGGGATTTTGGGCATCATGCACACTCATATGCTCAGGGTGTTTTTTAAGCTGCCAGGTCCAGAGCTCAAATTGCATAATCAGCCATGTGGGATCCAGCTGTCTCAACCAGCAACCCATGGGCTGACCCTTGTTGAGGATTTTTGATATATATAGAGATATTGGGTTTTGACCTGTAGTTTTATTTTCTTGTAATATTTTTTTTTGGCTTTCATATCAGGGTAATTTTAGTTTTATACTATGAATTTGGAAGTATTCTCTGCTCTTCAATATTTTGCAAGTATTTTAGGAAGATTTGTGCTAATTTTTCTTTAAATATATAGAACTCACCAGTGAAGTCATCTGGTTTTGGAATTCTGTTTGTGGGGGATTTTTGATTACTGACTCAATTTTCTTATCAACTATAGATTTCTTCAAAATTTTAAATCTCCTCTTGATTCAGTATTGGTAGAGTGAATGTTTCTTGGAATTTATCCATTTCCTCTAGTTTATTTAATTTCTTGGTGTATGCTTGTAAACAGTAGTCTCATAATTCTCTGCATTGCTGTGATATATCTTGCAATAGCTCTTTTTTCATCTGACTTATTTTTTTGAGACTTCTATTTTTCTTTGGTCTAGATAAAGGTTTATCAATTTTGTTGATGCTTTTAAAAACTCCAACTCTCTGTTTCATTGATTTTTAAATATTGCTTATCTATTCTATTCTCTAATTTATTTCTGTTGTAATGTTTATTAATTTCTTCTTTCCGCTAAATTGAGTTTAGTTTGCTTTTCTTTTTTTTTTTTGGAGAGGTTTTCGCTATAGGGCGCGTGTGCTCGCCAGACAGACAGACAGAGACATAGCATAGGAAAGTTAGTAATCACCCCCCAGAGGGGATGGTCACCCCGCAATCCCTTCTCCTCCATTCTCCTTTCAGGATCCTAGGCACGCACGCACATGCGCCCGGCGTGAGTTTTAAGCCACCGGGTCCGGGATGCAAACCGCGGTCGACTATGTGGGAGTCCAGCGACATAGCCATTACGCTAACTGCTGGTTCCCTAGTTTGCTTTTTTGTGATTACTTGAGGTGTACAGTTAGGTTTTACGAGATATATCTTTCTTTCTCTCTTTTTTAAAAAAATTTGAGATATTTGCCTTAGGGCTTGTGTGCTCACTGGAAAGAGAGAGAAACAGAGACAATGAGAAGGAAAGTGAGAAATCACCTACTGGAGGAATGGCCATCCCACAATCCCTTCTCCTCCATTTTCCTTCCAGGATCTTGGGGATGCATGCACATGCACCCAGGATGAATTTCAAGCCCCCAGATCTAGGACTTGAATTATAGTTGGCCAAGTAGGAGTCCAGTGATGTAACTGCTATGCAATCTGCTTTTCCTAAGATATTTGTTTTTGAATGTAAGAGTTTATTGCTATAAATGCTTCTTAGTCCTTCCGGTATTTGCTAAATTCATAATTTTTTTTGGTTGAATTTCTGCTTTTATTCATCTCATTTTTTTTTTGTAATTTTTTATTTAATTTATTTTTTAAGCCACTGGTTGTTCAAGAGTGTGTTATTTAATTTCCTCATGTTCCTATTTTACTTTTTCTTTTGCTATTAATTTCTAGTTTCATTTAATTATAGTAAGAAAATATATTTGGTGTAAATAAAATAATTTTAAGTTTGTTAAGACTTGCTTTGCGATCTAAAATGGATACTGTTTTGTGTGCTCTTCAAAAGAAGGTGTATTCTGCTGGTGTTGAGTGGAATGTTCTATATATATATTTGTTATGTACATTTGGCCAACAGTATTGCTTAAATTCTGTTTCCTTATTGATTTTATGTCTAGATGTCTTATCCATTATTGAAAGAGGGGTATTGAAATCTCCTACTATTCTTATATGTCACCTATTTCTATTTGTCTCATATCTATTTCTACTTTCAGTTCTGTCAATGTTTGTTTTTTATCTTTAGGTGCTTTAGAATGGAGTATGTATAATTGTTATACTTACTTCTTTTTGGTGAATTGAACCTTTTATCATTACTTGATGTCCTTCTTTTTCTCATATGACAGCTTTTGGCTTAAAGTCTATTTTGTCTAATACATGTATGTTATCTCTGCTCTCTTGATTATCATTTGAGTAGTTTTTTTATTCTTTCACTGTCAACTCATGTGTCTAATCTAAAGTGAGTCTTGTAGATAGCATAAAGTTGGATCATGTTTTTTAATCTATTGACTGTCTATGCCTTTTGATTGGGGAATTTGATCCATTTATATTTAAAATAATTATTGATAGGAAAGGAATTACTATTGCCATGTTGTTAATTGTTTTCTGTCTTTAACTCTTTTTTCTCACTTTTCTTTCGTATTGTCTTTATTTTTGTTGTTGTTGACTTTTCAAAGTGGCATGTTTTAATTTCTCTCTTGCTCTTTGTGTGTGTATCTATGTTGTTCTAGTTGACTTGTGCCTTATCTAAAACATTTTATAGTTATAACAACCTATTTAAAGCCAAAAGAACTTAATCCAATCACATAAAAAAATTCTCCTTTTCCTCCTTGACCACTATTTTTTGATATCACAAATTGCATGATTTATATTGTATATCCATTACCATATTTTAATAATTATAGTTTTTTTATACATTTATATTTTACCTTCTATACCAAAATTGAAAAGTTATTTGTATTCCATTGTTACAGTATTATAATAGTCTATATTTAGACACATATATATTTAGAAGTACCAGCAAACTTTATATATATTATTTCTTACTTCTTTAAAAACTCTGGGTTTTGTTTTGAAAATTTGATTATAATTTGCCTTAATGTGAACTTGAATTTCTTTCTCTCTCTCTTTTTTTTTTTTTTTTTTTTGAGAGGTTCCTAATTTGAGGAACCTCTCTAAAAAAGTAGTTTTTATTTTTTGCTATAGGGCGCATGCGCTCGCCAGAAAGACAGAGAAAGACAGAGAGACAGAAAGCAAGAAGTCATGCCCCAGGGATGGCCATGCCACAATCCCATCTCCTCCATTCTCCTCTCAGGATATTGGGCATGCAGGCATATGTGCCTGGTGTGAGTTTAAGCTGCCGGGTCCAGGACTCGAACTGTGGTCGACTACATGGGAGTCCAGTGACATAGCCGTTATGCTAACTGCTGGTCCCTGAACTTGAATTTCTGAGGCAAAATAGTCTTTTCTCAGTTTCTGGATTGTCATATTCTTGGCCTCTTTATTTTTGGAGCTATGATTTAGTTGCCTTTTTACCTAATGAAAGAAAGGAGTGTATTTTGATAATGGCCAAAGAAAACAGGCTATTTGTCTACATAGGTCCAGCATTACCAAAAGTGACAATGATAGAACAATTTTAAGTAACTGCAAGTAGAAAGCTGCTTCAGGAAACTGCAATAAGATATTCCTAGAAAAGAGGACTTCTTGATATTACACTGTTATATTAATTGTTATTTTAATTAGGATATACTATGCAGCATTACTTTCTAATATTTCTGCATATAGTAGAGCAAATTAGAGGAAGTAAGATGTAGTAGAGGTGATCAGACCAGGGAACTGGAAGTTTCACAGAAGAGCAGGGTTTGAAAAAGTAAAGACAGGAATAGGCATGAAGGTCCTCAGGATAAGGCAGAGTCAGAGGATGGAACCTGTCAATAAAGGGAATGGTTGGGGTTTAAGGAAATATATGTGCGAATTGGCCTGATGTGGAAAGCTTCTGGTATGATAGGGTAGGGGGCAGTGGTTGTGTAACAGGAAGAAAGAACGGAGATGCTCAGACACTTTCGGTGGGGGTTCCAGGGAGACATGTTCTTTCAGGTCTGCAGATTTGCAAATATCTGAGATATGTGGCAGAGAGACCAAAGGTCTGAAAGATAAATCCTTCTGGAATCAGCAGATGGCCTAATGGTTAGGTAGCTAGACTCCCACATGGCCAAACAAGGTTTGAATCTGGGACCCAACAGCTTGAAACTCATGCCAGGTGCATGTGCATGCATGCCCAAAATCCTGAGAGGAAAATGGCGAAGGGATTGTGGTGTGGCCATCCCCTCTGCCAAGAGGTGATTTCTTGCTTTCCATCTCTCTGTCTCTCTGATTAGCACATGCACTCTATAGCAAATATATCTCTAAAAAGAAGAAAAAAAAAAGAGAGAAAGATGAATCCTCTGTATTGTTTCTGGTCACTGCTGGGAGGAAGCACCTGATCACTTACTCTTTTCTCTCTTTTATCACCAGTTTTTGCCTCCCTATCACCTTTTAGTCTATATATATAATCATAGCATGTACACTTGCTTATTTTTTGCTTTTCATAAAAGCTCTTTCCAAATCTGTAACAGTTATCTTCCCTGCCCAACTTCTATCCTAACTTTATTCTCAATAGTTAAGGTCATTAAAGGATGGTCTAATTTTCTTGTTAGTTTTCTTTGATCTTAGTTGAGTTTCTTATTCCCTTGAAAATTTGCTTTTGTTTTTAACACTCTAGTAAAACGACACTTGCTAAAGTCTGTAATAACCTCTGAGATGACAATCTATTTAATGAAACTCTTTCTGTCTTTGTATCCCTTGCTATATCTTCATTATTGGCCACCATGTCCACCCTCTTTCTAGGTTTTTTCCTTGACTGTTTTATATTACCCTTTTGGTTAACCTTTTTACTTCTCTGTTGTAATTTTCTTTCTCATCAATCCCTTAAATGGTGATGTTCCTTATGATCTTGTCGTTAGCTCATCTAGAGTTGCTGTTTTGGAAAATCTACTCCTGGATCTTATCTCTCATCAACCCATCATTTTTTCCTGAATCTCCATTTCCAACTCAAGTTTTTTCTCTTCTACATAAACATATTTCAATGTGTATGTGCCTCATTAAACTTACTGTGTATTAGACTATAATCATCTATTCTTCAAATCTGCCCCTGCTTCTGTATTCACTTTCAGGGAATGGGAGACATCTGGAAATTATTCTTTTTTATTTTTTAATTTTAGCCTTTCTATTGTGCCATGACATCACCTGCTTTTAATTTGCATTTCTCTGATGAATAATAATGTTAAGCTTTATCTGTGTGCTTTTGGTCATTCATATCTTTTGTGATGAATATATTCAAATATTTTACCCAATTTTATTGGGTTGTTTATCTTTTTATGATTAACTTGGAAGAGTCTTTTATAAATTCTGGCTGCAAGTACTTTGTTATAAATACATACTGTATTTTCTCCCAGCATCAGTTTTGCATTTTTATTTTCATAATGTCTTTCTGTTTTTGAGAGGTTTTTGCTATAGGGAATGTGTGCTTGCCAGAAAGACAGAATAGATAGAGAGACAGAAAGTGAGAAATCACTCCCCAGGGAGGATGGCCACGCCACAATCCCTTCTCCTCCATTCTCCTCTTGGGATCTTGGGCACACATACGCACGTGCCCGGGATGAGTTTAAGCCACTGGGTCTGAGACTTGAACTGTGGTCAACTACATGGGAGTCCAACAACATAGCCATTATGCCATCTACTGGTCCCAGTTAATGTCTTTTGAAAAGCAGAATATTTTTATTTTTCTGAAGTCCACAACTTACTAAATTTTTTTGGTAGCACACAATTGTTTGGGTACTAAACATCTTTGCCCAGCATGAAGTTGTGAAAATACTGCCCAGTTTTCTCCTAGAAATTTTATAGTTTTTATTATATGTTTAAGTCTTTGATATATATATATATATATATATATACACACTTAATATATATTTGTGTCTAGTATGAGATTAGGATGAAGTTCCTTTTTTTCCTCAAATTGATATCTAGTCTTCTAGCACCATTTACCAAAACAAGTCTTCTTTTCTCATTTAACTATTGTGATAACTTGGTGAGAAATGTTAACTGGAGACCAGCAGAAGGCATAGTGGTTATGTTACTGAACTCCCACATGGCCAACCATGGTTTGAGTCCCAGACCTGGTGGCTTGAAAATCATGCCATGAGCTTGTGTGTACGTGTACAAGATGCTGTGTGGTTGTCTCCCTGTGGTGTGTGTGTGGGGGTAATTTCTCACTTTCCTTCTTACTGTCTTTGTCTTTCTCTCTCTGGAGAGTACACATGCCCTATGGCAAAAACCTCTAAAAAAAATAGTTAACTGACCATATGTGTATGGATCTCTCTCTCTTTTGAGGGATTTTTGTTATAGGGTGTGTGCACTTGCCAGAGAGACAGAAAGTGAGAAATCATCCCCCTGGGGGATGCCCACGCTGCAATCCCTTCTCCTCCAATCTCCTCTCAGGACTTTGGGCACACATGCACACACCTAGAGTTAGTTTTAAGCCACTGGATCTGGGACTCCAACCGAGGTTGACTGGGAGTCCAGTGACATAACCATTATGCACTCCGCTGGTCCTGTGAGGATGTATTTAGGATGTATTTCTGAATTCTGTATAACGTTTGGTTCCACTGATGAATATCTTTATGACTATATTCTTTTTTTTTTTTTTTAAGAGGTTTTTGCTTTAGGGGACATGTGCTTGCATGGGGCAGGGGGAAGACTCAGACAGTAAGAAGTAAAGTGAAAAAATCCCCCTTTGCCCCAGGGATGGCTATGCTGCAATCCCTTCTCCTCCATTCTCCTCCTGGAATCTTGGGCATGCATGTACATGCCCCTGGCATTGAGTTTCAAGCCACCAGGTCCAGCATTTGAAGCGTGGTCTGCCATATGGAAGTCCAGTGACATAACCACTATGTTATCTTCTGGCTCCAATGCTCAAATTCTACTCTATCTTGATTTCTATAGTTTTATATAAAATCTTGACTGCATTAAATCTGTAGATCAATTTCCAGAGAATGGACATCTTGATAACTGTGTCGTCCAATCCATGAGCATGATATGCCTCTCCATTTATTGAGGTCTTCTTTCATTTCTTCCAGCAATGTTTCATAGTTTTAAGTATATAAATACGGTGCCTGTTTTGTAAAATTTATTCCTAAATGTTTCATAGGATTTTATCTCTTTCAAATAATATTAACTTTAAGTTTATTTTCCATTTGTTTGTTACTAGTTCTGTGTTTTAATTAAGGAGAGATAATAAACATTAATATAAGTAATGTCATTCTACCTTAGATTAAAGTTGATAATACAGTTCTCTCCTAGCCAGTAGGTGACTTCTCATAGTCTCCTTTTCATCCCCCACGTGTAGGCACAGGTGCTGACATATATGTATAATAGACATCTATTTTGACTGAAGGTGTCGTTTTCAAGATTAAGTTGATTTTAGTTTAGCTTCTTAAGGCCATTAAAAAATACTCAGAATTTAAAACTCTGGGGATTCTCCTAACTTGAGCTACATCTGGAAAGCAAGTAAATTGATGTGACAATTATTTGACCTATTTGAAAAATGTGGACTTATTTATTTTTTTACACTTGATTGGCATTCAAATTACACATCGTTCGTCTTGACAAGCTATGTCAAACCACATCCTCTCTTGCGTTCTCTCAGGAGGGGAACCTTAGAAAACAGAACAAGGAGTGGTAATTACTATCTCCAGTGCAATAGCAGTGTACTCGGATGGTGCTGCTGCAGCTCAGGACCGTTCAGCCTCCACTAGGTCACAAGGAACCTGAGAAAAACAGGGTCCCAGATTTAGCGGAATAATTGGAGCAGATAAAGTAGGTTTTTCTCCAATCTTGAGTTCCATGGTATTTGGAGTAGATTACAGATCTTTATTAACAGTAATAATAATAATTTAGCAAAGCAAAACAAAACCAGCCAAACAAAAAATCCTCTAAAGAGAGAAGGGCTTTCTTATCTGGTGTCTTAGTCTGTTTGTACTCCTATAACAGAACACCCCAGACAGGGTAGCTCACAAAGAGTAGACCTCTATTCCTCACAGTTTGGAGGTTGCGAAGTACAAGGTTGAGGCAGCAGCAGGTTCAGCATCTGCTGTGGGCCTGGCCCTGCTTCTGAGGTGGTGCCTTCTTATTGTATCCTCTGGAAGGGCTAAATGCTGTGTGTCCTCACATGGCAGATGACGAAGAGGGCACACGGCCAGCTGTGCACACATACCCCACACACCACACATATACTTATCAAACAACATGCACCACATACACCACACACACCACATATATACTTATCAAACAACATGCACCACATACACCACACACACCACATATATACTTATCAAACAACACACACCACACACATCACACATGTACCATGCAAAACACCACACTGCACATACACTGTACCAAACACCACACACACACCACACCATGCATATACCATAGCAAACACCATAGACACACTTATACTATACCAAATACCATACACACATGTACACACACACACACATAGCATAGCAAACACCACACACACCACACACCATACATATACCATAGCAAACACCACAGACACACTTATACCATATCAAACACCATATGCACACACACACACACACACACACACACACCACACATCACATCACATATGGCATAGCGAACACCACACATGCCACACACCATACATATAGCATAGCAAAACCACAGACACACTTGTACATACCAAACACCACACACACACACCCCACACATATAACATAGCAAACACTGCACACATACACACATACATATGCACGTCACATAAACCACACCTACATCATAGCAAACACCATATAAACATACACCACATACATCATATGTATCATACATATACCATATCAATCAGCATACACGCATACTATACCAAACTCCACATATACACACACTACACATACCACACACATAACATACTAAACACAAAATGTGTGCACACACACACACACACACACCATATATACCACACCTGGATGATAGCAAATACCAGATACCACACATACACCCCACTACATTTCTACCACACACACACACACACACACACACCTGGAAATACACCATAACACAGACTCACACACCACATACTATAGCACACATAAAATTCTACTCTATAAATAAGTATGTACATATATACCATACATACACACTTATGCTTGAGTGTTTTGCTTTCATTTAAAATATGGTGAAAACATTGCTCTTTAAGCAGCAGTGTTTTAGATAACACAGATTTCTCCTCCCAGGGCTTTAGATGTCCTTAAGAACAGGAAGAGCAGGCTAGTCAGTGTTGTGGTGAAGGCAGCTGGATCCCACATGGCCAGCCACCCAGCAGTTTGAGTCCTGGACCTAGTAACTCGAAAAACACTCCAGGCGCATGTGTGTGCTGAAATCTCCACAGGAGGGAGAAATGGAGAAGAAGGGAGTGTGGAGTCACTGTCCCCCACGGGATGCTTTCTTACTTTCTCTCTTTTTCTCTAGCTAGCACATGTACCTTCTCGGAAATTACAAAAGAAAAAAAAAGTGCAAGTCATGAAATGAGTTCATCTGTGTCGCCTTCACAGACCTACTCATTGCCACAGGACAGCGACTGGTATACTGAAAAGAGGAGGAAGCTTTGAAATCTCCGTTTAAAATGTTTCTTTTTACAAAGTTTCCCACATATACACAACCTTGTACTTCTTTCTTACTGGCTCTGTTTTGCGTTGAGAAAAGCTAAGTGGCTCTAGGTAGTGGGGACTAAAATAGGACAAATCCTGTGAACAGGAGGTGAAGAGCTGGCTCTGGGGGCTCTGGTTCTTGGGGTTGATGTGAAGATTCAAGTGGGCAGTGCTTATAAAAGGGGGAGCAACACAGTAAGCCGTGAGTACATGTTAGTTTCTTTTTGTTTGTTTGAGAGGATTTTGCTATAGGGCGCGTGTACTCGCCAGACAGACAGAAAGAGACAGAGAGACAGAAAGCGAGAAATCACCCCCCAAGGGGGATGGCCATGCCACAATCCCTTCTTCTCCATTCTCCTCTTGGGATCTTGGGCACGCACGCACACGCGCCTGGTGTGAGTTTTAAGCCACCAGGTCCAGGACGTGAACCGCAGTCGACTACGTGGGAGTCCAGTGACATAGCCATTACGCTAACTGCTGGTCCCAGGTATTAGTTTCTAATAATGAGCAGAGTTCTGCCGGGACCTGCTTAAGCTCCCAGACTTCCCTTCCCTGTCGGTCTCTGCCTACTTCTCTGTGACCTAATGGAAAGAGGCAGAGCAAACGCCAACCGGATGACAGAGGGGAAGCATCACTGAGATTTCCGCGTGTGGGCTAGTCTTTATCCCCCTTCGCCTGCAGCACCTGATAGGACTCCTGACCCTCTTGTTCCCTCTGGGTGAGCCAGGCAACCAGTCTTGTTCTTTGTAATCTTCAAAGGTACAAACAAATCCGCTTTACAACGTCTGCTTTTCGTCAAAGTAGATCTCGGCAGTGAACACTTAATTTCAGATGTCTCAAACATTAGGAGCCGCTTTGAACATTAACTTGTTTTCTTTTCCTGCATTCAGGAGTCATAAAAACTGGCCAGGGGGAGGCCGTGGACCCAGCACTTTATAGTAGAGGTTGCAAAATGACCAGCTTTTGGCACTCAGCCCACAGATGTATTTTGTTTGGCTCATATGGTATATTTTAAAGTTTTGAATCCATTTCCAGCATTTAAGAATAAGAGATCTTACATAAAAATTCGGATTTCCAGCTTATTTTGGAAACCAGATCTGGTTCCTGCCCGGGGCTCCCATTTCCTTGTTTAGACAGGCAGGTGGGGCCAGGTTGTGTCTGTCCTGGGCTTGGGGAGGGAGGGGTAGTGCTGGGTACTGCAGCTTGTGGGCCCAGCCTGGCCTACCGTGCACATGGGAATCTTCTCAGAGATCTGAATTCTGCTGGCTCTAAAAACATTTCAAATGTCTCATCTCAGAGTCTCAAAGGGCCTTCATCTCTTTCCTCTCAGTTTACTTATTTATAAACGAGCTAGGATACTTCCAGTTTGAAAAGGCACGGGCTCTAGGTGAGTGCGGGGCAGTGAATTGGGGCTGCGATGTCAGCTATGTGCTTCACTCTTAACCCCTTGCTTTCTGCTTTCCTGCCTGAATCTGAATGGCCTGACCACTCACACCACCGCAGGTTCAGAGCTGGCAAGGTCAGGAGAATCCTCTGCCTGGTAGCCCCAGTGGTGGCCTCCGCTTTAAGCTTACTTCATAGAACCTCCACTAGGGAGCCCAGCAAGAGTGGTCTCTCGGTAAACATTTACTGATGAGGTGCATCGGTAACCAGCTTGGTGTTAAGACTGGCTGTGGCAAATCATGGGAGAGAGGAGGCTGCTGTTCTCTCACTACTTGATTGGATTTGCTTCCACACACCAAAAAGAGCAACCGTCATGGCAGATGATCAACAAAGTATAACGAACAAGCACAGATGAGGTCGCGTCCCATTAAACTAAATTACCAAGTAGGAGTGAGAAAGTGGGGTGTATGATTGGGATTGGAGGGGGCAAACACCTTGTTTTGATTATAATTAAACTATAATTTTGATAGCTTGTGTTCTTGTTTAGATGATAATTAAACTATAATTTTGATAGCTTGTGTTCAGTGCAAATCCAAAATGTAAAATATATAAGAAGCAAAGGAAAGATACCTATGGCAGAAGAGAGATTTAATTTTTTTTTTTTTTCGGAGAGGCTCTTGCTATCGGGCCAGTGCATTCGTCAGAAAGAGAGAGACAGAGAGACAGAAAGCAAGAAATGACCCCCCAGGGGGATGGCCACACCACAATCCCTTCTCCATTCTCCTCTCGGGATCTTGGGCACGCACGCACACGCGCCTGGTGTGAGTTTAAGCCACCAGGTCTGGGACTCGAACCACAGTCGGCTATATGGAAGTCCAGTGACATAGCCACTACGCCAACTGCTGGTCCTGAGAGATTTAAATTTTTAAATATTATAGTTTTTTCTCTATGAAATGAGTGTATAACAATGAGATAGAGGTCACCAGCAGATGGTGTGGTGGTTACATTGCCGACGCCCATGCGGTCAAACGTGGCTCAAGTTCTGGACCTGGTGATTTAAAACTCATGCCAGGTGCGTGTGCATGTGTGTCCAAGATCCTGAAATGAGAAAGGAGGAGAAGGGATGGCAGCCTGGACGTCTCCCGGGGAGTGATTTTTCACCTTCTGTCTTTGTTTCTCTGGAGAGCCCAAGCGCCCTGAAACAAAAATCTCTCTTAAACAAACAAACAAAGAATGAGATGGAAACCTGACCCTCAGACAACAGCTCATGAAATAATGGTGGAGTAAAACGTGTCTTCTATCCACTCATATCCCTACTTCATGTGAACATACTTAAAGAAAACACAGAAAAATAAACCAAAAATGCTCACATATCCACTGCCCAGATACAATACAGATACAGTATCTTAATAAATGTTACCGTACTTTTTTTTTTGCATGTACTCACTAGCGAGAGCGACCAAGAAAGAGGGAGAGTGAGAAATCACTCCCTAGGAGGATGGCCACACAGCAATCCCTTGTCCTCCACTCTCCTCTTAGGATTTTGGGCGCATCCATACAGGGACCCAGTGTGATTTTCAAGCTTCTGGGTTCGGTACTCCAAGAGCACAGGCGGCCATGCAGGATGCAGCAGCCTTAACCTGCACAACCTTAACCTTAACCTGGCGGCCCCACACTTTTCACTTTTTACGGAAATAAATTATTAGGGAGTAAAGCATTTTTTTTTCTTACTCTACCTCATATCGTCTCCCTTCTCTGATTTTGAAGTGAGCCATGCAGTGTGCGGGTAATCTTTCTTTCTCTTCCTGCTTCTTTCTTTCCTTATTTCCTTCTTCCTTTCTCTTTTTCTTTTTGTTCTTTCTTTCTTCTTTCTCTCTCTCTCTCTTTCCTTCCTTCCTTCCTTCCTTCCTCTCTTTCTTTTTCCTTTCTTTCTTTCTATTTCTTCTTTTTCTTTTAGAGATTTTTGCTATAGGGCATGTACACTTGCCAGAGAGACAGCTAGAAGTCATCCCCCTGGGGAATGGCCACACCACAATCCCTTCTCCTCCATTCTCTTCTCATCATCTTGGGCACACATGCACATGCGCCTGAGTTTTAAGTTACTGGGTCCAGGATTCTAACTGCTGTCGACTATGTGGGAGTCCAGCGATATAACCATTATGACATCTGCTAGTCCCAGCGGAGTGTGGGTATTCTTGTCCATGTATTTTTATACTTACTTCATCTGCTTGGGTTTATAAAGATTGTGTTTTTAAAACCCCATTCACTTGTTTTATATTGTATGAATCCTCCTGGCAATATTTAATTAATTTTTTTTTTTTGATGAATCCTCCTGAAACTATTTAATTATTTTTTTTTTTTTTGGAGAGTTTTTTGCTATAGGGCATGTGGGCTCGCCAGAAAGACAGAGAGAGACAAAAAGCGAGAAATCACCCCCCAGGGAGGATGGCCACACCACAGTCCCTTCTCCTCCACTCTCCTCTCGGGATCGTGGGCACGCACGCACACATGCCCAGTGTGAGTTTAAGCCACCGGGTCTGGGACTCGAACTGTGGTTGACTACATGGGAGGCCAGCGACATAACCATTATGCTAACTGCTGGTCCCAACAATATTTAAATTTTTGAAGTTTATCTGTGTTAATACAAGTATTTCTGGTTTAATCATTCTATTTGTTTTCTATGATGATTAAACCACGATTCATAAGTTATCTTATCATAATCATTTAGATCATAATCCATTACAAACAATGCTATAGAAAATATCCCTCAATGTATCTCATTGCTCACATGTTCCAGAGTTGCTGAAGAAACATACCTGCCTTGAGCTGCCAGGGTGCCCGGGTGTGTGTTCTTTGCACTGTGTTCATTTTTGGCACATTGCTCTGTAAAGCAGTTTTACCAATGGATGCTCCCACCAGTAGTGCTGTTTTCTTCACATTTTCTCCAAAACATGTCAAATATTCAAATGATTACCAATGTGATGGATGTGAAATGATGGTTCATCCTTTCACTTTGCACTAAACTCATTTTACAAGTGAGATGAACATTTTTTCATGCACTTATTGTTTAGTTGGGCTTCTATTTCTCTGGACTACCTATGCATAGTCTCTGACCATTTTCTGTCAAGTGCTTTAATGTTTAAAAAATTTAGTTTTATTTGTAGAAATTCTGTACGTGTTCTAGATCTTAGTTCTTTATAGTTATGTTGCAAGTAACTTGTTTAGAATTTTTATTAAATTAATTTTCCAACCAGGAGATTGTCAAATTTATTAACTCTTTCCATAGGATTTCTTTTTGTGTCTTAGGAAGTCCCACTCAGGGGGCCAGCTGGTGGTGCTGTGGTTCAGGTGCTGGATCCCACATGGCTGACGGTGGTTCAGGTGCTGGATCCCACATGGCTGACGGTGGTTCAGGTGCTGGACCCCACATGGCTGACGGTGGTTCAGGTGCTGGACCCCACATGGCTGACGGTGGTTCAGGTGCTGGACCCCACATGGCTGACGGTGGTTCAGGTGCTGGACCCCACATGGCTGACGGTGGTTCAGGTGCTGGACCCCACATGGCTGACTGTGGTTCAGGTGCTGGATCCCACATGGCTGACTGTGGTTCAGGTGCTGGATCCCACATGGCTGACTGTGGTTTGCCTCCTGGATCTCGTGGCTTGAAAATCACGCCAAGCTCAAAACCCCATGAAGATAATCAAGAGGAGGAATTGCGTCTTGGCCAACCCCTGCAAGGTGGTGATTTCTCACTTTCCTTCTCACTGTCTCCCACAAGCACATGTACTCTGGCAAAAACAAACAAAAGAACAAACAAACCCCCCAAAACAAAACAAAACAAAACAAAACATTTGGAGGGGAAAAAAAGAAATTCCATTCATACCTCACATCCATTAGGATGATGTCTAAAATAACAAAAAGCAAGACAAAATAAAAACAAACCACAACCCTTAAAATAAAATAACAAGTGTTGTTCCACCTGCCCGAGGCCATAGCGCTGGTTGGTGTGGGCAGCAGGGCCATCTGAGGAGCCACAGGCCGGCTCCACCATGGTCCATCTCATTGCCCTTCTCTGCAAGGTCTACTGTGGGTGTCACTATAACGATCCACCTTGCCCTGGGTGGCTGCACCAACCGACCCTTCTACCACATTGTAGCTGCTCACAAGTGCCCCAGGGATGGATGTTTCGTGCAGCAGTTGGGCTCCTATGATCCACTGTCCTATAGTCATGGAGAATAACACGTTGCCCTTAGCCTGGACAGGAGCCGGCACTGGATTGGCTGTGGGGCTCGGCTCTCTAAGCCTAGGGAAAAGCTTCTAGGGTCTTTCAGGCTTCTTCCCTCTCTATCCCATGATGATCACAAATGCTGACAGACTGTGAAGGAAACCAGCACGTGAAGTCCTCTTAGCATTTTAGAAAACAGATACAGAGGTTTCAGAAAGGAGGCAAGGTGGCTTCAGTGAGCATAGCAGTGGAGACAAGGCCCAAGTTTCTCACCGTGTTTTGGGTGATTGCTGCAGTCTGCCCTAACACCACCTTATATCTAAATGCTGAAACCTAGCTTCAAACTCTATAAAGATTTAGAAGAAAAGACGCCTTTGCTGCAGCAACTTAATGTTTTTATTTAGACAAGGGTTGGAGTCCTGTGATCTTCACTAGTGTGTAAGGTGACTTGGGCTCTAGAAAGTTAGTAGCGTTGATTCTGTAATGTCAAATCCATAAACCTGTCAGATGAAAAGAGTTTTTAGGAAAACAAAACCAAAACCAAAACCAAAAAACAAGTGCTGGCAATGGTGTGAAACATCGGGATCTTTGTGCACTCTTGGTGGCAATGTAAAAATGGAGCAGCCACTACACAAAAGAGTATAGTGGCTCCTAAAAATATTACAAATAGAATTACCACATAAGTCAGCAATCTCGAGTCTGGGTATATATCCATTCATAGCAAACATACCACATTGGTCAGGTGGAGGCTGGGGCCTGGAGACTGGTGCAGCAGTAAAATGTGACCTCTGCAGACTGGTGCAGTAGGAAAATGTGACCTCCCTGAGGCTGACTTTATGGGAAGATTCCTGGTGAAAGTTTGGAGACTCCCTAAGTATGCCCATGATCCAAGGCTGGCTGAAGCTGGGGGTGGGTTGTGATGTTATACCATATTGAAGGGGCCCTCTCTCTTTCTTTCTCACTATGGAAGAAATAAATAAATACATAATTAAAAAAAAAAGAGGTGAAAACAACCAAATGTCTATCAATAGATGAATGGATAAAAGAAATGTAGTATACACACACACACACACACACACACACAAAGGAATATTATTCAGCTTAAAAAGAAAGAAAATCCTGTTATATTCTACAATATGGATGAACCTGGAGAACATTATGCTAACCGAACTAATCCATTCATGAAAAGACAAACTGTATAAGTCCACTTACATGAGGCTGCTAACAAAAGTTAAAATCATTATAAGAAAGTAAAATATTATTTCCCCAGGCCTAGGGGGAAGCAATGATGAGGGGTTATTATTTCAAGGTTATAAAGTTTCAATTTTGCCAGATGAAAAGATATATAAATCCATGAATATATTTACCACTACTGAACTGTACAAATTAAGATGTTATATTTGATGATATGTGTTTTTGTCTACAATTAAATTTTTTTTTCAAATTAAAAAATAAATTATTCCTGGTAGGAAGTTCATAAGGTTTTAAAAATATTTTCTTGTAAAAGTTTTGATTTTTATATTTAGGGCTTTAATCTAGCTAGAGTGTGTTATGGAGCTCCAATCCCATTTATTGAATAGCCTGTCTTTGTTCAGTTGTTTGTGGATCAATTTCTAACCTCTTCACGTACTTCTCCATTGGTCTATTTTGTAGCTTTATACATAGATGGTCATACTAGCTTAATTACAATAGCCTTATTATGAAGTCCTGGGTTTTGATAGGGCAAGTCACTGAAAGTCAACTCATCCTCCCCACATTTACCCCCAAATATACCTTCACTATATTTTCTTCTTCTTTTTGAAAATTTGCTATAGGGTGTGTTTACTCATCAGAGAGAAAGAGAGTGATAAAGAAGGAGAGAGAGAGGGGAGAGAGAGAAGAGAGAGAAGAGAGAGAGAGAGAGAAAGTGATTAAGCACTCTCGAGGGGGAATGACCATGCTGCCATAGCTTTTCCTCCATTCTCCTCTTGGGATTTTGGGCATGTACATACATGCAATAGTGTGATGGTGTTTTTTGGGCTTCCAGGTCTCAAATCAAATCACACAGCCTTCACTCTGTTTTCTATGAGAATTTAAAAAAGAGTTTATTAAGTTTAATGCAAAACGTTTGCATTTTGATGGTTAGTCCATTCAATTGAAGTGTATTACAAAATTCATAGTATTGAGTTTCTTATCCATGGGAATGATAAATATTGCCATTTATTTATGATTTCTTTAATGTTTTTACATAGAATTTTGAGAAAACTTTCAGTAAAGTATTCTTTGTATCAATCTTGGACCTTTTTTGTTATATGTATTTCTTCCTTTAATTATTATTATTATTATTATTAGAGGTTTTTGCTATAGGGCGAGTGCGCTCGCCAGACAGACAGAGAGACAGAAAGCGAGAAATCACCCCCCAGGGGGAATGGCCACACCACAATACCTTCTTCTCCATTCTCCTCTTGGGATCTTGGGCACGCATGCACATACGCCTGGCGTGAGTTTTAAGCCACCGGATCCGGGACGTGAACCGCGGTCAACTACATGGGAGTCCAGCGACATAGCCATTACACTAACTGCTGGTCCCTCTCCCTTTAATTATTTTATTGCTGTTGTGAATGAGATATTTCTTTATGATAATGTTTTTTACTAGTTGATTCAAGTTTATAGAAAAGCTAGTGATTTTGATATATTAATTTTGTATAGAACAACTTTGTTGGACTCTTATTAGTAGTCACAGTTTGTGTTTAAATTTTGCTAAAACTTCCACATATTACATAAGAACAATAAGCTTTTGTTTTCCCTTTCCATCCTTATAATTTTATTTTCTTGTGCATTGTTAATATATCCAGTACGGTGTTGCACAGAAGGTGGACAAAATCCTTCTTAAGCTTATTTTTCATTTCCAAGAGAGGCTGTTCATATTTCATGGCTTAGTATTTTAGTTGTGGTTTTGATAGATATTTTTTTTCAGGGAAGAGGATTATTTTCTTTCCTCATTAATATTATTTTTCTTAGGTTCAGGTAGTGGTGAAGCTGTCGTGCAACAGTAACCAAATGGGAAAGGTCCTCATTTTATGTCCCAAGGCGTCTCTAAGCACACCAGGTATAACTGTGCCCATGATACAGGCTGGCTGAGATCATTGGTGGTGGGGATATATCTTGGCTGGAAGATTTTGCTGGGGGTCCCTACCTCTCTCTCTATCATGGAAGAAAGTAATAAATTTAAAAATATTTTCTTTTTCTTATCATAATGGAGGTTATATATATTCAAATGCTTTTTCTAAATTTCTGATTTGATTGTGTTGTTTTTATTCTTTAATCTATTATTGTGGTGAATTCTATGAGTAGGTCTTTTTAACGTTAAAGATCTTCATATAGATATACACATATTATCCCATGTGTCACATATGCAATTAGATTAAACTTATCAATTATTTTCATTATGTTTATATTTATGTTCATAATAAATAGTTTACTTTTCTTTTTCATTTTTTTATGAATAAACTGGTAGCTTTCTTTGAGACAATTTTCATAAGGTAATGGTTAATCTTTTTATATTTGGGTAAAACCTATTGGGCGTGAATTTTTGGATGGTGAATTTGCCCACTGTTTAATTTTCATAAATAATTTGAAGAAAAACTAGGTAACTATTTGAATGCAATTTATTTTAATATATGAAGGGAAGAAACTTCTATAAATGACAAAGATAAAACAGGATATATAAGAAAAGAAAAAATATAAAGGATAGAAAATAAAACTGCAGGCTGTCTGGGCATAGTAATTCTTGCTTTTACATTTTTTTGGTGGTTAAATACACTGAGTAACTTATAGCTAACAATACAAAACAAGACCAAAATTTTGAGAGTTTAGCTGTTATCTCTGAGTAATGTCTACATAGTGTCCACCTTTACCTAGGTTATGCAAATTCTGTAAAATTTTAATCATAGGGACCAGCAGATGCTAAAATGGTTGTCGCTGAACTCCCATGCAGTTGACCGTGGTTCAAACCCCACGCCTTGAGGCTTAAAACTCACACTGGGCACATGTGTGTGTGTGTATCCAAAATCCTGAGAGGAGAGTGGAAGAGAAGGGACTGTGGCATGATCAGCCCCCCTGGGGGGTGATTTTTTGCTTTCTGTCTCTCTGTCTTACTCTGTCTCTCTGGTAAGTGCATGTGCCCTATAACAAAAAAATCTCTCTAAAAAATAAAAAAAAAATCATCAGAGCTTTCTCATTTTTTCTCTTTTTAGTCAAAAGAATCTCTCAAAGGCACAAGTCTGGGCTTAAGAGTTTTTAGGATTTCTGATGAACAATTATCAGTTAGAAGTTGACTGGATATTGGACAGTAGAGGAGTGGAAAAACATATAGGACAGATAAAAATATTATTAAAAAATACATTGGAAATATTTTGTATTAATTTTTAAGTCACTGTTGTTCTAGCCAGGAGAATAAATCTCAAAAATTAGTCTAATCAATTTTAGTCAACAAAGTGGTCTTTTCCCTTTTAATTGATTTTGTTTATCTACCTAAGAAAAAAAGTCACAGATCTCATATTGATTGGCTAATAGTCAAGGGAATTTTTATTTTGGGCTGTTTTAATTAATGACTTCATGATAACATCTTGGCCTTTAAAATTTTGGTTGTTTAATTTGTTAAAGTCATCATAAAATTAGAAATCACGTACTTGGGGTTGGCAGGTGGTATGGTGGTTGGGGCACTGAACTTCCACATGGCTGACTGCAGTTTGAGTCCTGGACCTGGTGGCTTGCTTTCCTACTTTTCCTTATCTTCTCTCTCTCTCTCTCTGTCTCTCTGGTCAAATTGAAAAATAATAATAAAAAATAAAGTTCAATAAATAATTCTTTAGAAAAAAAATCACATACTTTGCTTTAATAATTGTTAATAGTTTAACTAGAGTAGAGATTATTTTGCAAATGAGTAAAATCTGTGCTTTGAATCTCTCCCTAAAATTATTGTGTCTGATTTTTTTTAATTGCCAGAGGGCACATGTGCGAGAGAGAGAGAGAGAGAGAGAAAGAGAGAGAGAGAGAGAGAGAGAGAGAGAGAGGTAAAACACCCCTTAATGGGGTGTGGACCCACTGTGATACCTTCTCCATTTCTCTATCTCATCAGGATTTGGAGCATGTACCTGGTGTGCTATTTAAGACTAGGATTTGAACTGTGGTCGGCCATGTAGACTCCAGCTCTCATTATCATTAACCTATGGTAGTGGTCCAAGACTGGTTCTTAACAACATTAAGTGTGTGTTTTAGAATATTTGAAAAAGCCACATAAATGTATCCAAAATACATGCCAAGATTTTGGAGGCAAAACCATAACTGGAATTAAAACACTACACAGTGAGTACTTTATAGCTTTATGAGAATATAGACTGGTTCGCATCAGTATTCCCATGTCCCTTTATTTTGTGGCATCTCTTGAATTCCTGTAAAACTTTGACAATAGTAATGACAACAGGTAATTGTTTAAGACCTTGCATACAGTGAATGTAAATATGTAGCTGTATGAGGTTTAATAACATTTTATGGGTTATTTTGAGACTACTTATCACATTTAGAATTTGGAAGGTTTGACAGTGGAGAAAAGTATTAAAGAGGACTATTGTAAAAAAAGCAGTGAGAAAATGAGGAGAAACATAATTAAAAATGCAAATTTATGTCTGTTAGTCTATCAAAGATCTCCATCTGAAGGTTTTGGGAGGATGTTATCTACTAATGAAATCACCTACTTCAGGCCTTGGAATCTTTAAAACAGGTGTTCCCAATCCCAAGGCCATAAACTGGTACCAGTCTGTGGCCTGTGAGGAACTGGGCTGTACAGCAGGAGGTGAGTAGTGAACGAACAAAGCTTCGTCTGTAATCACAGCCACTCTCCTTGATTCCCATTAGCACCAGAGCTCCGGCTCCTATTAGATTAGCAGCAGCGCTCTTTCTGTTCCTAGTGCAGCCATGGCTCGGGGCCCTAAGAAGCATCTGAAACAGGTTGCAGCTCCAAAACATTGGATGCTAGATAAATTGACTGTTGGGTTTGCCCCTCGTCCATCCACCGGTCCCCACAAGCTGAGGGAATGTCTTCCTCTCATCATTTTCCTAAGGAACAGACTTAAGTATGCTTTAAGGAGATGAAGTGAAGATCTGCATGCAGCGGTTCATTAAGATCGATGGCAAAGTCTGTACTGATATAACCTACCCTGCTGGCTTTATGCATGTCACCAGCATTGACAAGACCGGAGAGAATTTCCGTCTGATCTATGACACCAAGGGTCGCTTTGCTGTCCATCGTGTTACGCTTGACGAGGCCAAGTATAAGTTGTGCAAAGTGAGAAAAATCTTTGTGGGCACAAAAGGAATCCCTCATTTGGTGATGCTTGATGCTCATACCATCCACTACCCAGATCCTCTCATCAAGGTGAATGACACCATTCAGATCAATTTGGAGACTGGCAAGAGTTCTGATTTCATCAAGTTCGATACTGGTAACCTGTGTATGGTGACAGGAGGTGCTAACTTGGGAAGAATTGGTGTGATCACCAACAGAGAGAGACATCCTGGCTCTTTTGATGTGGTTCATGTGAATGATGCCAATGGCAACAGCTTTGCCATTTGGCTCTCCAACATTTTTGTTATTGGCAAAGGTAACAAGCCATGGATTTCTCTTCCCTGGGGATAAGGTATCTGCCACACCATTGCCTAAGAGAGAGAAAAGAGATTGGCAGCCAAACAGAGCAGTGGGTGAAATGATCTCTAGATTTTATGTTGGAGAGGTCTTTATTCTTAATTAAAGATGATATAGCGTAATTAAAAAAAAAGATTAGCAGCAAGCAGCATTAGACTGCCATGAGATCATGAACCATTTCATAAACTGTGCATGCGAGGGCTCTAGAGCGTGCACTCATTAGACTCGAGTACCTCATGATCTGAGGTGGAGCTGAGGCAGTGATACTAGTGCTAGGGAGTGGCTGCAAGTACTGATTGATGTTAGCAGAGAGGTTCAACTGCACAGAGACCATACTAAATCAATCGCTTGCAGACTCATATCAAGACCCTATCAGTGAGTGGCAGATGACAATTAACCTGCATCTGGTGGCAGGCTTTCTAGTGACAAGGGAGTTAATGTACTTCACTTGTACAGCTGCATCTAGTGGCCAGCTCTAAGTCAGAATCCAACACTTACTTTAGTCCATGTGTAGCTTGCCCATTATTTTATTTATCTCTTCTACCCATGTCTCTTTCTGGCATGACACACTTTTGTTTGTCACGTTTTTGGTAAGGCCGCAAGGTAATTATGGCCAAATGAGTGTAAAACAAACATCACTGGAGAACTTTTTTGAAAAGTGGGAAGGGCCTAATGATGAGACAGCAGAAGACTATAAGACTGTCAACAAAAAGAAAATTGTGCTTAAAAGAAAATACTAAGAGTCTTACTTAAATTATGGGCTCATTACAACAGGTGATTCACACTCTCCAAGCCTGCTTTGTATAACATGGCTATTCAGCAAAGCCATGAAACCTTCAAAACTGCATTGCCACCTGGAGACCAAGCACCCTGTATTAAAAGAAAAATCTTTAGAGTTTCTAAAATGAAAACAAAACAACAACAACAAAAACATGAACATGAAGAACAGAAGCACTTATTGAAAGCGATTACTTTGTCAAGTATATCTACACTGAGGGCATCATTCTTAGTGGATAACTGCATTGCTAAAGCTAAGAAGCCCTTTATTATTGGTGGAGAGTTGATCCTGCCTGCTGCTAAGGACGTTTGTCATGAAATTTTAGGAGAAGCTGTGGTTCAAAAGGTGGCCCATGTTCGTCTTTGAACTAGGTCCATGACTAGATGACTTGACAAAATAGCAGAAAATATTGAGGCACAACTGCTAGAGAGAACTAAGGAGTCACTCTGATAATGCAGTCCAGGTTGATGAATCTCTTGATGTTGACACCAAGGAAATAGTGCTGGTTTTGTGCACTCTATTTTTCAGGAGGATGTACAGAAGATATGTTATGGGCATTTTTGTTGCCAGCTAACACCACAGCTGCAGAATTATTCAAGTCTTTGAGTGATTGCATATCAGGAAAACTGAGTCGGTCATTTTTGTGTTAGTATTTGCATGGATAGAAGAGCTGTCATGATCGGATGAGTTTCTTGTTTCCCTACTCAGGTCAAAGAGATTGCTTCTGAATGCAAATCTATACACTGTGTCATTCATAGACAACTGCTGGCCAGCTGAAAAACATCTGAACTTAATGCATTTTGCAGATTGTGTCAGCCACGTGAACGTACATGCCCTGAACCCACATCTGTTTGCACAACGCTGTGAGGAGGTGGATGCAGAGCACACACGTATTCTCCTCTACACAGAAGTGAGATGGTTTTCTAAAGATAAGTCACTGGCCAGAGTTTGGAGTTACAAACTCACTCCAGAGATTTCTTTTAGAAAAACAGTCACCACTGGCAGTACATTTTAGTGACACAAAATGGGTCACAAAACTTGCTTACTTGTGTGACATATCCAACCTGCTCAATGAACTCAGTCTACTATTTTAGGGGAGAATGACAACTGTGTTCACGTCAGCAGATAAAGTAGCTGCATCCAGAGCCAAAGTGGAATTATGGGGGTGACGAGTGAACATTGGGATTTTTTGACATGTTTTAAACATTAGCAAAGATTTTGATAGAGGCTGAGCCAGGGCCTTTGTTCTCCCAGCTGGTGCATGCTCACCTATTTCAGCTTTCACAACAGTTTGAACATTTCTTCCAACTACAAAATACCACTGAACTGGGAAGGAATGGATCTGCAACTCATCTGTGAATAAGCAAGGTGAATTGACTTTGTCCATGCTAGAAGAGGATCACCTCCTTGAGACTGCAAGTGATGGCTCCCTTAAAAGTTTGTTTGACACCACTTCAAATCTCCATACATTCTGGACTAAAGTGAAGGAAGAATATCCTGAGATTGCCACAGAAGTACTGAAAAGCTGCTTCCGTTTCCAATGTACTTTGTCAAGTATACTGGTCGGCAGTGACAACAACCAAAATGATATTATTGAGTATATACTAGACGTAAGCAACACACTTCAGGTGTCACTGTCTCCCATCCCCTCCATATGGGACTGTCTAGTTGCAGGAAAACAAGCTTTGAGCTCCCACTGATTCTGCATTATGGTGAGTTGTATAATTATTTAATTATATATTAAAATGTAATAATATTAAAATAAAGTACACAATAAATACTGTATACTTGAATCATTCAAAAACTATCCCCTTCCTTCCTGGGCGATGGAATAATTGTCTTCCTATGAAACCATGCCCTGGCACCAAAAAAGTGGAGGGCCTCTGTTTTAAAGGAATCTATCTAGTTTAATATATGTTTTGCTTCTAGGTCTCTCTCAGCAAGCCTCAGTGTCAGTTCTTCATTTGTACGTGATGTCCAGGCTAGAGAATTCTAAGCATGTTTTTGTTGGTAACCATGTGTCCACAGATGTGTGTCCTGCAGCTTAAGGACAGAATCTGTAGTCAAGAGTACCTGAAGTGGGAACCAGCAGTTAGCGTAATGGCTATGTCGCTGGACTCCCACGTAGTCGACTGCGGTTTGCATCCCAGACCCGGTGGCTTAAAACTCATGCTGGGCGCGTGTGCGTGTGTGCCCAAGATCCCGAGAGGAGAATGGAGGAGAAGGAATTGCGGCGTGACCATCCTCCCGGGGGGTGATTTCTTGCTTTCTGTCTTTCTGTCTCTCTCTGTCTGGTGAGCGCACGCGCCCTATAGTGAAAACCTCTCCAAAGGAAAAAAAAAAAAAAGAGTACCTGAAGTAGTTCCTTCCAATATGGCTTTAAAGCTGACTTCATTGGTATGTCTTTAATGTACTTAGTCATTATCTTGTAAAACTATATTATGATATATTTCTTGTGGGATTGTTGTGCATACAACAGTCTCCATTAGTTTTTTGACAGTATTGGGCAAAGTCAAGTATCCCTAAGTGGACTCAATCAGAGGTAAGAATTCAAATCAAGTCTCAGGAGTTTTCCCAGCACAACTTTATATCAGTAATGCTTACAGGGACTTTGAAATGTAGGTTTTGAGGTTATTATCACTAGGTAGCTAACTTTAGGACCACAGTATCCTTATTTTAAAGTATATTTGAAGAAGGCTCTTAATGAGTAATTTTGTAACTATTTTAGATACAAAGTGATGTAATTTTTAATCATTGAAGAGTAATCTCCAGTGTGGGAAGACTATATATGTACAAAAATATTTTAAAAATTTGTAATAAAGCGACTCCCTTCTAGGAGAGGCACAAACCACAAACCAAGGCCCATCCTGAGATGGCTACTGAACTTCAGCTATGAAATAGTGCTTTCAGGGACTTAAAATGAAGACTTTCTGCCAAGAAGTCTCCTTCCAGATCTATTTCTACATTGGTAGGACAATCTCTGTCTCCTTTTCTCCATTTCTCTGTCTCTCTTTATCTCTCTATGTCTCTCGGTGTCTCTTAATTTTTTAAAAAACTTTTTTTTTAAATTTTAAGGTAAAATATTTTCTGGGCTTTCAAGTCCCCCTTTAACTTGCTAATTCACACCTTTCCTACTCCCTTCTAGGAGAGACACAAACCAAGGCCCATTCCGAGATGGCTACTGAACTTCAGCTGTGAAATATTGCTTTCGGTTTTCATCTTTTGCCTTTTAAAATTAAAATATAAAATTATTTTATTGTCTTTTTCTTCTCTTTTTATGTTTTTTTCTTCTTTCCTTTCCTTCTCTTTTCTTTTCCTTTTTCTTTTAACTTCATCCCTTGGCGGATCAGTCTCCACAAACTGAGTGAGTAGGTAGGTCTAAGTGAACAGTATCCAAACATCTGATTACTATTAGGGTCAGAATATCCCTCAATTTCTACTAAATCCGATGCACAAAGAGTGAAAAACAGAGCAGAAAAGAGATTGCAGATCACTTCCTCCAGCACACCTCTGAATGCTCAGATTGAACAGCGAGAATTAGGAAGAAATGGACAACCCATCTGATGACCAGAAATCACTGTAAGAGCATAAGAAATATGAGAACGCAAGAAAATACCTCTCCTCCAAGGGAAAGAATAACTCCTCTTTACCCACAGACAGTAAAATGAAATGCATGGAAATGTCAGATAAAGAATTTAGAATATTCATAATGACAAAACTAATAGAGATGCAAGAGAAGAAGGTCAATGAACTTCAGAAGATGCAGGAGAAAAGGGCTGATGATTTCCAGGAGACGAGGAAGTTCTTGCATGTTCTGAAAGAGGAAATACATATCATAAAAAAGAATCAAGTGGGGCTGTTAGAGATGAAGGTTGTAATACAGGAAATCATAAAGTATTAAAAGTAGACTAGATAATACAGAGAATTGAATCTCAGATGTAGAAGACAGAATCATTGGCCTAGAAAAAACCACCATGAATACTGAGAAAATTTCCCCCCAAAACCAAGAATAATATACGAGAAATACTAGATACCATCAAACATCCAAAACATCCAGATAATTGGTATCCCAAAAGGTGAAGAAACTAATAAGGATATTGATAATCTATTTCATGAAATCCTGGAAGAAAACTTTCCAAATCTAGAGGCATTCAAAGATTCAGTCCCTAGAAATACAAAGGATCCCAAATAGAATCAACCCAAGAAGATCTTCTCCAAGACTCATTATAGCCACATTGACCAAAATCACAGACGTGATACTGTGATTGGTAAGAGAGAAACATCAAGTTACCTACAAAGGATATCCCATCAGGCTAACAGTGGATCTCTCATCAGAAACAATGCAAACAAGGAAAGAATGAGAAAATATATGCAAAGTGTTAAGGGAAAAGCAATTTCATCCAAGAATACTGTATCTGGCAATTAAATAAAAATGTGGGAATTATACCATCAGCAGGTCCAAAGACTGTCATATGGCTCTAGGAGGGAAAAGTGAACTCTACCAACTAGACAGGAAAGAAGAACGCATGACTCTTAGCTGTCTCAATTCCTTTTGTCTTCAGACATTGACAGAGCGCTACAGTAGTTAGAACTGTGACAGGAGAAAAGGAAGCCCTCTTAAAAAGCTTCTCCAGAGAATGTGCTCCAGTAATTTTAGAACTGGTGAAATAGAATCTTATGATTTTTGACTAAAACATTACTGATTTTATTCTATGCTTTGTTTTCCATATTTAAGGATTTTTTTCTTGTCTTGAGCTAGCAATAGGTTCATGCACCTACCATTTTTAACAGAATTCTAACCTGTTTTCTGGCTTTGAATTTTAAGGAAAGCTCTCTTAAGTATCTTTTAAATTTTGATTTATTAAAGCTAAAACTGCTTTTCCTGAAGTTAAAAAAATGTTAAAAAATACCTGTTTAATGACTATAGTAAACTATATAGCATCAGCTAGGTACTACTTTACAGTATACTCATTATACTCAGAGCTTCATGCCCAAAATCAGACACGTGTTTATAGATATGTATATATCAGCTGAACTTGCTATTAAAATAGTTAAATTGATTAAGATATTTTGTGAATCGATAAAATATGGTGTTGGGGGAAAGGAATGGAAAGCAACTGTAGACACCGGAGACAGTGTGGGAGGAGGGTGGAAAATGGAAGAGAATGAGAAATAGGGGGGAAATATATATATATATGGAAAATAATTTCTCAATGATAACATTATAATTAAGCCACTATGCAGCGTATTCTGTATAGGAAATCACATTTTGTATGCTGTAATGATGCTCAGTGAATGAATGTAAAATAAATTCATTAAAAAATTGTAGTAAAGCTTTCGTGTTTTTGTAAGAGGAAAATTTTAATTAATACAGAAAATTTGCAAATGATTATTAAAGTATATTTAGTTTGAAGTAAAATTCACTTGTAAATAAGCTGATGGTCACTGAGTGTTGCCCTAACTTTTCAGTTTTTCCAAGTGACAAATATTTTCCTACCTATTGTGTCTCTTGGAGAAAATTTTTGATTTTTTTTTTCAGGATTTCAGGCACGTTTATTCCTGGCAGATATTTTGGTCAAGGGAGCCTGCCTTTGAAACCTTTCCTTTCATAAGGAAGCCAACTCCTACCTGAGTCCCAATCATCCTTACAACAGTGATTGGAAATATCATTTCCATTTGCCACTTATGAGGTTTGAAAACACCCTACGCATGGTGACAGCTGATCTGGTCAGAGGCCACGTGTGTGGATATGCAGGGGCTACACCCTGCAGCATGACCTACTGGCTCCATCAAAGACATTTCTACTGCTGGATAATAATAGTGGTGAAAAATTTCACTCCTTGTGTTCCCCATATAATTTATATGAAGGACAAGTGATTAATATTATATATTTGCAATACAAATAATCAAGACTGGTAACAAGAATAATAAAAAATACCATTTTCATTAAGAGTTTCTATGAAGGATCGCATCATTCAACTTCAATGTATTAACTATTTATATAAAATCACTTAGTGGTGACAATTACATGGCCCACTTTCCAGGTGGACAACACTGGCCTCTGGGCTCAGTGCTTCTGACACTACAGTTCTGAGTAGCCAATAGTTATTATCTCAGTCTTCCATAATCAGGAATAAAACTGCTGCTCTTCAAGGACTTAGGCAAGAACAATTTAAGTAAAACAGTATTTCTTAACAACTTGGGTTTACTACAGGTGATTTCCATTTTCTAGCCCAGCAAGCGACATAGTATCAGTCTGGTCTCTTTCTTTTTCACTCAGTAGCTCAAAATGATGGAGTGACTTGAGTTTTACAATCCTGCCATATTGTTTATGGGGACCACTATAGATAAACAATATAGGATCTCACTGAAGTATTAGAATCTCAAGCAAACCTCTTAATAAATAAATGCCTCATTACACTATTTTCTGTTTGTGAAAAGTTCTGTGGACTATGGCAGTGATTAATTTTCATTGTCTGTAGTATCTGATCTCAGGGATAAATCACAGTTCAACTCTGAGTTTTGGTAATGCAGCAGTGACAGATCTATCTGGTGTTAGCACAAAAGTCACTTTTGCTGAGAATTAAAGAACCCTAAACTCTTTAAGTGTCTTATTTACCCAGATCTAAACATAGTCTATGGTGTTACCTTTTCTCTAGTAAAATAATTACACAGCAACTTTTATCAAACAGCAACTACTACAAAAAGAACAGCAGGAAAAAATAACTTCACAAAGACAACACTAAAAAATTTGACAATCTTATGTAGGAATTCCCAAAGTTTTAGTGTTTAAGAATTAGTAACACAACTGACCAAGGCCCAAAATGTGAAGATAACATATTTAAGACACTGGAGGGAGTCACTCTTTAAACTCAACTTGTAGTATATGGTTAAGGGTGCACATTTTATAATATAAAACCTGTCTACACATAGTGGTTAACTCAGAAAGCCAATTGGTCTCTTCTTGGTGTTCCAGATTTCTGTGTTAATTACTAGCAACCTTCAACTCTTCTGTGTGGCAGGTATCATGTTTTCACCTTCCAGTTCTTCCACCCCAGCCTATGTCATGAGGTTGGTGATGTTTTTCACCAGATCATCAATGCGAATACTCATATCATCAATTCTTCCAATGATCTGGTCGAACATGGTCTGAAATTGACTTGCATCTCTTGCAAGGGAGTCTGTACCACAGAGGTCAGGTTCTGTATGATCTTGGGGTCAGTCTCAACCACATACTACAAGTTGAGTTTAAAGAGTGACTCCCTCCAGTGTCTTAAATATGTTATCTTCACATTTTGGGCCTTGGTCAGTTGTGTCACTAATTCTTAAGCACTAAAACTTTGGGAATTCCTGCAGAAGATTGTCAAATTGGCAATGGTTGCTCAGACCTTCACCAACACTTCCTTCTGTTCATGGAGAACGTTTTCCTTCCTAATGTTTTTGAAAAGTTGGAGCCAATTTATGCCTGTCATATTATGTTTATTAGATAATAATGAAGATCACATATTGGTTTGGGGTGGCTTAATATAACACAAATTTCAAGATAGTATCTTATCTTTTTTATTTGTTTGTTTAAACAGTTTTTATTTTCCAGAAAGCTGTTATTTCTCTTAGTAAGTACATGTAGGCTCTGCATGCTGTATATAAAACAATATAAAAATGAAGATTCTGAAAAGTGAAGAGAGGAAAGCTGAGGGTTTTCCTTGAGGGCTGAGAATAACATGCTGATGAGATCCTTGGGCTTTCTTTCTGTTTCATATATTTCAGACTTAGAGATGAAGGAGTCAGCAATTCAGAAACATCAAACGACTCAAGCCAGAAAGTAAAACAATAAAAAACACAACAACACGAGATTTTTCTTTCTAGTTAAAGGACCAGGAGAAGGACAGCTTGCAAAGAAAGCTTTAGAGGGTTATTGTTCTACTCGAGAAAAACACCACAGAAAAATGATTTATTTCACCCCACTCCACAGTGAACAAAAGCCTATTAGAGACCTTGGACTCCACCCTCATGAGGCTACAGTGAGGCCTCCCATACCCCTGTCAGGGCAATTTCAGAGAAAAGCTAAGGTAAG
Source organism: Tupaia belangeri chinensis (assembly GCF_000334495.1). Classification (NCBI taxonomy): domain Eukaryota; kingdom Metazoa; phylum Chordata; class Mammalia; order Scandentia; family Tupaiidae; genus Tupaia; species Tupaia belangeri. The sequence continues at coordinate 3,031,587 of NW_006159504.1, read as the reverse complement.
CTAAGCTGTGTCTTGCACGCAGGTACCAAAGTGTCAATGTACAGACTGTGCAGAAAGCCTGGACTTTAAACTGCACCCCATAACTAGGAGATACTATACTCTCCCCAGTGGAGTAATATCTGAGGAAGAGAGTCGTACTTTCATCAACACCTGACAGTATTGAAGTTTCTTCCATCGTTGTGTTAGTGAAGACCCTCTTGGGAGTATAAAGTTCCACCTTTGCCAGGTGCTAATAAGGAGCTTCTTCCCTTTGAGTTAACTGAGACAAAGTGGAGGACCTAGATTTCTTTATCCATACGGCAGGAACAAGGAAGTTTGTCTCCTTGCCCTGTAAGAGTTGTGTCAGACAAAATCAGCTAAAATGGAAGGTTTAAATAATATTAACGTCTGAAAACATAATTTAAAACGTCAGGTTTCATCAGAAAGTCACTTGTCCTACCAGGAACTAGGGACATGTGAAACCAAAGGAAAAAAGAAAGCTGTTATGAACATTAAGATGACAGAGGTTTTAGAATTACCTGAAAAATATTTTAAAACAGAAAAAATGAAAAATAGTTCAATGAGAAATTATGAAAGGACTTGGAAACAAATGAAAAAAAAAAAAGAAAGCTTCTGCAAGTATGTTAGTTTACTAGAGCTACCATAACAAAGTAACACACTATGAGCAACTTAAACAATAGAAATTTATGGTTTTACAGTTCTAGAGACTAGTTCAAGATCAAGATGTTGTCATGAGTTATCTTTTTATAAGAATATTGGTTACATTGGATTAAGGCCTCATCCTATTCTAGTACAATTTCATAGTAACTAAATATATTTGCTTTCCTTCTAAGATTAGGAAAAGGTAAAGATGCCTACTCTTTCCACTATTTTCAATATAATGTAGGAAGTTCCAGGAAGTACAATAAGGCAATAAAAAGTCATAACATGCATACATATTAGACAGGAGGAAATATAGCGATCCATGTTTTTAGATAACATGCTTATCTACATGGAAAATCCCAAGGAATATAAAATAAAAGCTCTAGAGCTAATAATTGAGTTCAACAAAATCACAGAATACAAGTTAAAAAATGAACTCTGTTTCTGTTAACTATTTACTGGCAACAAACCCATGGACTCTGAAATTAAAACTACAATCTGACTCTTAATTCTCAAAACGTCTTTAAGTATAAACCTTACAAAATACATATGTACTCTTATGTTGAAAACTACACAATACTGATGAAATAAATCCAAAGATCTAAAAAAATGAAGAAACATACCATGTTCATGGATTGGAAGACTTAATGTAAAGGTATCAGTTCTTGATATACAGGTTTATTGATATTTCTATCAAAAATCATACCAAAGTTTTTTTTTTCTCTTTAAAGGTTTTTGCCACATATTGCATGCATTCCCAAAGAGAGGCAGAGAAAGATAGTAAGAGAGAAAGTGAAAAATAATCCCCCAGAGGTCATGATCATGCAGCAATCCTTTCTCTTCCATTCTCTTCCTAGAATTTTGGGCATGCATGTTAATGGGTCTGGTATGATTCTCAAGCTGCCAGATCTAGAACTCAAATCCTGGCTCACCATGGGATTTCAGTGCCTTAACCATGATGACAGCTGCTGGCTCCATAGCAAGATTTTTAAAGAAGAATAAAAAGGGGTAAATTAGTTTAAGTGGTATCAAGACTTACTATATGACTCTAGTAAACAATACTGTTCAGTAAACTAATCTTTTGTCTATTTTTTTATTTAAGAGAGAGATTTTTACTATAGTGTGTGTGTGCTCACCAGAGGGACAGAAAGTGAGAAATCCCCTTGGGATGGCCATGCCACAATCCCTTCTCATTCATTCTCCTCTAAGGATCATGGACACACACACACACACACACACACACACACACACCTGGCATGAGTATCAAGCCACCGAGTCTGGGACTTAAACCACTGTTGACTACATGGGAGTCCAGCCATGTAACCATTATGCCATCTACTGGTCCCTCTTTTGCCATTTTTAAAATGAGTTTTTTGTCTTGTAATTGCGTTGAGGGATTTCTTTATATTTTATATATGTGTCCTTTACTAGATATATGTTCTGCAAATATGTTCTACCAGTCCATGACCTTTTAAAATTTTCTTTACAGTATCTTTGAAGAGCAAAGTTTTTTATTTTAATGAAGTTTAATTTACCAATTTTTTTGTGTTTTCTGACTTTCCTTTTCTACAAAATTTTTGTATCACTCGAACATTTTTACACAGTATATTAGTTGAATTTTTAAAAATGATATGATCAATATCTTTTTCTTCTCTCTCCAGGTAGGCATTTTTTTTCAGGTTATAAATAATCTTTAAATTTTAAGCAATGGGTCTGATCACTCATTTTAAAAAATGCAGCATATACTTAATATTTTTTTTGGTTTGATGTCTTAGTCCATTTTGTATTGAGATAAGATTATCCTAGACTGAATAATTTTTCAAAAAAATTATTTCTCATAGTTCCAGTGGTTGGGAAGCCCAATATCAAGATACTCATATCTGGTGAGAACCTTCTTGCTGTGTCATCCTATGTTGAACAGTAAGAGGATGAGAGAGAACAGAAGGAGGCTAGACTTGCTTTTATAATGCACCCATTCCTGAGCTAATGGCATTAGTCTATTCATGGTGGCAGAACCTTCCAAAGATATGACTTCTTTTTTTTTGAGTTTTTTTTTTTTTTTGCTATAGGGTACATGTGCTTGCCAGACAGACAGAGAGAGACAGAGAGACAGAAAGCGAAAATTCACCCCCCTAGGGGGGGATTGCAATGCCACAATCCCTTCTCCTCCATTCTCCTCTCAGGACCTTGGGCATGCATGCACACGTGCCTGGTGTGAGTTTAAGCCACTGGGTCCAGGACTGGAACAGCAGTAAACTACATGGGAGTCCAGCGACATAGCCATTAAGCTAACTGCTGGTCCCCCAAAGATATGACTTCTCAATAAAGTTACAGTGGAAATTAAATTTTAACTTGAGCTTTAGAACAGATACTCAAATCATGGCACTCCATAGTGTAATTTTTTTCTAGATTAACAGTTGAACCTACTACTCTTTATTTTGGGATACTTTCTATGAATATATATTCTTCAAGGCCTGTAATTATTCTTTTATATTTTCTCTAATTTCATTTCTTTGTATTTAATGTTGGATCATTAATTCAAAGTCATATTACAATTTCCCAAGTTTCTGCTTATCTGTTTCTTTCTGTTGGACTCCATCTACTGGGTTTCTGATGGTAAACATTACACCTTCTTTCTTTTTCTTTCTTCTCTCTTTCTTTCCTTTTGTCACTTTCTTCTTCTTTCTCTTTTTCCCTCCAATTTGAGAATTTCTATTTGGTCCTTTTAAATTCTCTATCATTTGTTAATCTATCCTGCTTAGTTTTTAAAGTATCCTAGTCATTTATTTTGATCTTTAATCACTTAAAACATACTTATTTTAAATCTTTTCCAAAGCATTTGCAATGACTTTGTTTAAGTTCTTTGGGGAATAATTTGTGTATTTCCTAAAGTGATTCTTCTTTTTATGGCCTAGTTTCTCATATGATCTGTTGCTTTCTATTGTGAATTGATCTTTTATAGATCTTTTAAATTATGTAGGTATGTTTATTCTGCAGGAGAGCTGGAGATGTGGGAAATGATAGTTCCCCCCAAAACTACTATTATTAATAAAACTATTATTTTAATAATTTTGTGCTAGCTTGTTGATGAATGGTATAAGAACTGACAAACTATTTTCCAAAATACTTGTACCATTCTGAACTCCTTGTGTAATGTCAGTGTCAGGGTTCTTGGTACAGTGTTTATGTTCATTTATTGGTTTGAGGTTTGCACGTTAGAAGACAGTGTAATTTCAGAACTGTACTTGTTTGGGTTTACAGGCCTATCTCAACTTTAAGGCCTGTATACATAACAACATTCCTAGAGACTGTCTCTTACTACTTTATATACAGTCTAGTGCTGGCAAGCAGACTTGTGCATGTGCGTGTATACATGTGTGTGCTGTGAACACACAGGGTTCCTTATTTTGCCTAGTGCAAGCTTATAGCAATATTGATTTCCTCTCTCTGTGTGGGTGTCAGAATCCCCATAATGGACCTTATCCTTAAGTACCCTCACCCCTACAGTCTGATAACATCAGATTTCCCTGACTGTTCAAGCTTTGCTTTTATTCTTAATATCTGACAACTGGAGATTTCCTGATATTTTAAACTTGGTTATATAGTTAGAAATATATTTTATATTTATTTCATCGAGTATTTTATGTGTTTACAAAAACAAGGCCTTTTTGCAGTAGCTGATCTACCATATTACTAGAAGTCCAGACTTCTTGAAGATACTATTTCCTGATTAAAAGTACTGTTAAAGAGCCAGCAGGTGGCATGGCAGTTAAGGTGCTACGTCCCACATGGCCAGCTCCTCCAGTTTGAATCCTCTACCTGACAGTTTAAAAAACACACTGAGTGCATGTTCTTGAGTGCCTAAAATCCCAAGAGGAGAATGGAGGAGAAAGACTATGGCATGACCATCCCTCCTGGGGAGTGATCTCATCATTTTCCCTCTCTCAATCTGTCTTTGTCTCTCTCTCCCCTGAAAATGCACACAGTCTATAGCACACACACAAACAAGTCCCCTTAGAACTTGACCTCTGAATAGATTGATAGATTACTTGTTTATTTATTACGTGCTTAGCTCTTTATTTCGCTTCAAGCATTGTGTAAATCAATTCAACTGCTGAATTGTTTTCCAAGAATAAAAGATTAATCTTTCTACTTGAAGAATATGACTTTTATAAAATCCAAAGTATTTCTTTCACAACTCTCCCTTCCAAACAATTGTATCACTCACCATCTAAGTCTTCATTCTTCAACTTTCGGCTTCATTCTCAGCTAAGTAGTTTGCAGACTTTAGTTTTACTCATGAAGCATATTGGTTTCTCCTTGTGGAAGCATTCTCCTGAATTATCAGCATCACTAAATGAACACAGAGTTTTCCCTATTGTCGCATTTTATCACTCTTCCTCTCTCTTCCTATAATTAATGTGAAAATATTTGTGTATTTGCTTCATTTTGCTTTCGAAGATTTATGGAAAACAGAATTCTTTTTTGAGTCTCATAGGTAGATCTGGTTCCATTTTAGGTCTGGACTGGTATGTGGGAGGTACGAAGCCATAGATCCACTGGAGTCTTACTACCTAACTGAAGAAGACTGACTTTGAAAAGAAATAATTTTTTAATCACACAATACAACCTATAATCAAGCACTGCAACGTGGAATAGTAAGTACACAGAGGAGACAACCACACAGGAAATAAATCGGAGTCTGAGTTAGACCCTAAAAACACTGGAGGATTTGGAATGACACAAAAGGGAGAGGCCACTCTGACAGAGAACAAACGGCCTGGTGCAAATGCAGAATGTATGTGGAACATGAGGGCTTGGGAAAGGAACCGGAACACTCCCCACCTCAGCCACAGAAAGTAAACCACACCCAAGGAAACCACTTCAGTGAACACAACAGTTCAATAATTCTCCTAGGGAGATCTGTAAGGAGTACTTTTACAGATGGGTGACTTGGCAGCTGCATTTTGTTTGGTATACCAGAAACCAACAAGCAACAATTCTGTTTACTGCTACTAACTCAGAAACATCTCCAAGCACGTTTCATTTTTCCTTTTGTACTCTTAGACAGGATGAAGTGGATTTTCTTTTACAAAGGAATTCAGAACGTACACTAATAAAACCCTTCCGTTCTGGGATTAAAACCTAGAGCTTGTTTGGGAAACAAAACGTGAAACACGTCCAGCTGGCTGAAATGGAAGAAGGGGTGTCATGACAGCACCCATCAGAAGGCTCACCGGGCACCTCTCTTCCTATGAGTTTCTTATCCAAACAATTTCTTTTACCAGTGCTTGAACATTTATTTTTCTCTTGAATAGCCTTAGATATACTTACATTTGTTATGCAGTCTTGGTGAGAGAAGACATGTGTTTACCATTTTAAGCATGAACTACAAAATAAAGAGACCAACGTGCTTCCTGCAAAAGGGTATTCTCGCCTGCCTGAGCAGTGTCCTCTCCTGTTTCCGCCATTCCTAGCTCTCTGTGTTTCACACTGAAGCCAATGGGAGTTCCACATTCTGCCTTGGACACCTATGGGGCTCATCATTCAAGGGCAAGAACAAATTGCTGGCAAGCTGCTATACACATGTTTATAATCAACGACATTTGCATTGCTACAAATAAAAGATGCATTCTTCCCACACATGGACATTGAAGATGGTTAGGAAAATCTGTTTTGAATTAAGCTTCCTCCCTTTGATATGTGTTTCCAATTGCTAAGCGAATGCTGCTTTAATTTTGTTTGTAGGAAGCTGTACTGACACAGAGCAAAAGAAGCCCGTTGTTTGGACAGTGTTCTATACTTGGCTATCCTGGTTGATTAATATCACTGACATTCAGACATCCAGGGAAAAGCCACCTGTTGCATTTAAGAAAACCTAGTAAGATGTTACAATTTTTTTCCCCCTGTGAGCCTGCAAGCAGAAACCTAAAGAGCTGGTAGATGTGTTTTTTTCATGGGAGTTGAAGAAACTTTATCTCAAATATATGGAATTAGTGCTATCTATAGCAATTATATAGCAATTGTATGGAAAACCCAAAAGCTTGCTTTTGCCTGTGTATATCAGGTTTAAGCAAACTTCCATATCAGACAAGGTTTGCTATTTCTTTTACAGTGTCCTTCTTGTTCACAAATATCGCAATCTCATTCTTTTATTTACCTTCCTATCCATGTGTTCAGATTCTTATTCGACTTCTTCACACACCGTGCTCCCCTGTGCTCCCCTTCCTCCAAATTTTCCCACCTGGATCCCACATCCACCAGCTTCTCTCATAGTTGCCCATCTCACTTGCCGGGGCTCGCTTAGCTCTGCACAGGGCATCTCTTACTAATTCCTTCATTATCACGAGCTGAGACAACTACTCATCTGTATACCTGGAATTTAATTTTATAGTGTCACGCTTCTGCTTTCCTTTTTTCTTCTTATTCTAAGAGTTTGGGAGATCTTTTATTTTATTTTTATTTATTTTTTTTTTTGGAGAAATTTTTGCTATAGGGCACGTGCGCTCACCAGAAAGACACAGAGAGACAGAGAGACAGGAATCGAGAAATTAGCCCCCCCGGGGGGGATGGCTACTCTGCAATCCCTTCTCCTCCATTCTCCTCTCGGGATCTCAGGCATGCACGCACAGGCACCCAGCACGAGTTTAAGCCGCCAGGTCCGAGATGCGAACTGTGATCAACTACATGGGAGTTCAGCGACATAGCCATTATGCCAACTGCTGTAAAGTAAAGAACAAAAAGATTAACGTGGAATTAATTTACTTGCTAAATTCATTTACTTTTTCTCCCTGCTTGTCTTCAGCATGGAGAATTCAATTTTGTCAGCATTACCATCTGGGCTTCTGCCATCCACAATCAGGGGATGGAGAAAAGGGGAAAAGAAAAATGACCAGCTACTTCCTGAAAGTTGAGAGATTGAGAAAACTAAGACCTCACATAGAAGAGATGCATTTGATCCTTAATTAGCGTATTAAGCCTGTAAAAGAGTTACCCTGAAGTCATTTGACCTTTAATGAGGCAGCTAGGACACTGGAATTGGTACCATTGCTATAAATAAAGAATAGAAAACATTTTGTCTCTCCTCATTAGCAGGCAGGTGAATTTACTGTATTTTGTCATAAAGCTAAGAACTTGTCTACTTTTCTCCCAGAATCTTTCCTTCACTATATTTGCTTGAACATTTGTAGATATTTTCTCTAGACTTTATATCAGAAACTATTGGATTATTGGAAAAGTCATGATGTATTTTTCTATGCAAAAATCAGCCTGATTTTTCTGATAACCCAATAACTAAATTTTCCATCTCTTAATGAAAATTTAGAGGAAAATGAACTTATTTCTTAGCACTCTGTCCTTTGATTTACAGAGTAATATTGAAAAGATTCTTCACATGATGAATCTCTCTCTCTTTTTTGTTTTTTTTTTTAAGAGAAGGATTTTTGCCATAGGGCATGCGTGCTGACTGGAGAGACAGACAGAAAGTGAGAAATCACCCTTCAGGGAGGATGGCCACGATACAACTTCATCTCCATTCTCCTCTTGGGATTTTGGGCATGCACGCACACATGCCTGGTGTGAATTTTAAGCTGCCAGGTCTGGGATTTGAACCACGGTAGATTGCGTGGGAGTCCAACAACATAATCATTACACCATCTGCTGGTCCCACAAGGGAAGTCTCTCTCTCTCTACACATTCATTTGGAAAGAGTCTTTCTTCATCTTGAGAACCGAATTCATTTTTTTTTTTCTTGTTATAGGGTGCATGCGCTCACTAGAGAGACATACAGAAAGTGAGAAATCACCCCCCCCGGGGGGATGGCCACACCACAATCCCTTCTCCTCCATTCTCCTCTCAGAATCTTGGGCACGCACGCACACGCGCCCGGCGCAAGTTTAAGCCGCTGGGTCCAGGACTTGAACTGCGGTCGACTACGTGGGAGTCCAGCGACATAGCCATTCTGCTAACTGCTGGTCCCCTGAGAACCGAATTCTTAACTCCGAGTCAAGAGAACAGAGTAAGGGGCTCCTCTCTGACCCCTCCCCCCAATTCTATCGGTACCCTCCAGTCATTAGGTTGAGATAAGAGAGGATAGACATAAGATGTGGATTTCAGTTTTACTTTTTCATTCATCCCTTCATTACACGTTGATGGTGTATCGTGTGTAAGATACTGAGCTTTCTCTGTAAAACTCAGATTGGATTAAACCACATCTCTATGTCTGATGTATGCTTACTTCTCATGTACTGGGCATAGTCTTAGGTAATTGGCGGTTACAAAATATTTTGTGTTATCGAGGCACTGCGTTTCCTAGCATTTTAGTTACTCTGGCCCTTCTGCTGCTTATGTACCTCTGCAATTACATCAGAGAAGTCCAGGGTTCAGCCCTGCAGCTTGGCCTCTGATCAACCTGCTGGGCCTGGGAAACCTTGACTCTCCAGGTGTCTGGGAGCAGAAGAGTCAGAAGGAGGCAGTGGTCAGAGCAGCATCAGCTGATCAAAAGAGTAAGAGGCAGCTGGAATGAGCTCAGATCTTGGGCCCATGGAGGATGCTTATGCTAGGAGCCCTGTATCTTGCCTGATTTTCTTTTTCTTGAGTAACTTCCTTGGGCAGGGCTCCATGATTCCTGTCTTAGAAATTTTTCAGGACTCTTTTGGCTTCCTGATTCGGGCTCTGGAGCTTATTGATCAGTCCTGTCTAATTATTGCCTATATTTAGAAGTTAAATATCTCGAGACTTTCTTTATGCAGGTAGGACCATGTGGAAGAAAAAAAAAAAAAACCAACCAAACGAGAAAGCTAACTTACAGTCTTGGCTCTGTTATTATATGGTAACACTCAACAAATCACATTACCACGAACCTATTCCTGGAATTAATCTTTATAAATTACTTTGCTGTTGTCTAATAGGTAATGAACATTTACAATATGCTAAATTCTGTATGGGACATCTTCATGAAGAATCTCCCTTTCTGGATGTAAGAACTACCTGCCACAGGGTGAGCACTTGGATTCAGGACACATCAACCCCAATACCCATGACATATATTGTCTACTATAATCATAGAACACTCTGAAGCCACCAATAAAATATTTTTAGTTTTATTATAAAGATGAGGATCTAAAGACACAGAAAAGGAAAATGACTTGCTCAAGGTCATATGGATATCTGATGGGAGAACAGGAACAGAGCCCATTGTCCGTGTTCCAGCCCAATATCCTTCGCTTCGTGCACCGTGTGATTCTGAATTACTTTAGAGAGCGAACCACGTCAACTGAAATGATTGCGTGGAACCTCCCTCTTACTGTAGATGCACATAATCTTCATTTATTAAATTTTTTTCTTTGTGGACACTCGCAATTCTAAACAAAAGTAGAGATAATATACAAGTGAACCCTCAACTGCAGAACACTTAACTTCAACCATTACTAACGTTTTGCCTTTTATGGTTTCATTTTAACTTGCTAATTATTTTAAAACAAATCCCAGGCTATGTCATTTCCCCTGAGTATCCATATTTCAATGATTAAATATTATTATTATGCTTAATGAAATTAATAATTTCTTAGTATCACCCTATTTATACTTAATTTTTCCAAACAAGTTTCCTTAGACGACAGATTTTGTTTTATTTTTTCAAATTAGGAACCAAATAAAGAACGGGCACTAGGTGAGGAGTTGAAGAGAGGGGAATAGGAGAAGGAAAGGAAGCATATAAAACCAGAACCGAATACATTATACACGACTCTGTAGAGCTGTGCAAATATGACTGCTAAGGGGACAGCTGGGTTAACAAGTCATGTCAGCTCTGATGAAAGCTCCCCCTTCCGTGTCTCATGGGAAGGAGTAAAGGAGACAAAAGGGGGAAGGGAACTTGGCTTGTTTGATGAGGTAGCCTTGTTCTCCCCAGGGGAGAGGAAGAGGGGGAGTGTTGGTTGGGGCAGGGAAGTGAGTGTGCTTACCTGTTGACTGACAAAGTGCCTGCTGCTTGCTTTCCTAGTTGCAGCTTTACCCTTCACCTCTCTGAGTACAAGCAGCAGATTGCTCAAGGTTGAGCAGAGAAGGCGGTAGGAGTGTTTGTTCTTTACCTCCCAGAGGTCATCAGTGATGTTCTGGCTAACTTCCACTCAGGTAACATGTAGTTGAGTGTCATGTCTCCTACACTTGCATTTCGAAAAATCCCAATTTATTTATTAGTTTCTAGTAATTGGTTCTCTGTTGTTGACTAAAAACGTAGAATAGAAACTTTGTCGAAGGCTGGCTATGCATTTCTTTGCTGCTGTTCTTTAGAAAGCAATGTAGCATTTTGTAAAACATTACACCTCTCAGCCACGCACTTCTCGTGGGATTTATCATTAATTCGGATTAACAGACCTCAACAAATATCTGTTGAATATTTTTCTGCAAGATGCTAGTAATGGAGTAAGTGTCCAGTTACAAGCAACTTTTGAGAATTTTAGCTTGCAAATAAGCAAATATATTGACCAGTATATAATATTTGCCACTAGAATAATTTTGTTTCCCATGTTTAGGAAATAACCTGATAAAGATGCACCAGGATGTATTTTTTTGTCTTTTGGACAAGCATAGGCATTGCTGTTTTGGCTTCGTGTGTTTCTCGGACACAATGCACCATGTTCTGGCAAGCGGCGACCTACTGAGCTCTGCTTGGATCCCACCTCTGTCTTTGAAATAGCAGCCTGGCCGTGTTTACGATGAACGTGTCTGCCGTCTGTGCCAGTTTTTCTTTGTACTGTGTATCTTTTAATATAAAGATAGAGCATCACCTTTTTAAATAGAAGATCAGAAAACACCCCTCCAAGGAAACTCACTAACCCACCTGTAAAGAGGACTAGATGGAACATGTACAGACAACTAAACATCAAGGTGGAGATAAAGCTAGAAATATGCCCCAAAGCCATATGGAATTTTCTTTCCTATAAGCTGCTTCTTGTATTCCTGGATGTGATGAAATTTCCACCTACTTCATGCTTTCCTCATCCCTGTTTCGGTAATAAAGCCACATCCATCCACATCTTTACAGAGTTGCTAAATTACAGATATTGTACTGTCTCCCTATTCAAATCCAGATCGTGCCATAGCAACGTCTGCATAGCAGCACCCTAAAGTACTATCCAAGGAAACTTTGAATAGTCAGTATGCAAGAAAAGGGAATAATAATAACAACGCTCCAGAACGAAAGTTAAATGAACTGAAAGAAGAGCTCTATTTAATGTTTATGGACACTAACCTAGCTCCTTACAGGCAAGGTGATTGCAAAGAATTCCAAGAGGAGTCCAATGATGGGTTGCAAAGGAAGAGTGTTCTGGGTGTGAAGGAAGAATGGGGTGCAGTTTTACCTTCATTAGTGGAACTAATCAGGAGTTGAGAAATCATATGGTGGGTAGTGCTGTGTAGCGTTGAGAACTACTTTGCTGTCTTTTTCCCTGAGTGAGACAACAGCTTTAATGTAACCACATTTTGCTTATTGCTGCATGAAAGCCCTAGAAATGAATTTTTGACGATTGAGAATAAGCCCCATGAGGACATCAGGAAAAAATTTTAAAATATGATATGAATAGTTCTTACAATGCATCTTTAAAAAAAAAATGCGATTCAGAAGAAGGGTTTTACTTGGGCTTTTCTCACCACAGGGCTGTCTTGTTTCTTACCCCCAATGGGAAAGCAGTGTGGTCTGCTTCCCAGCCCCTCCTTCCTTTCTGCAGCAATCATCCATCCAAGACTGCAATGTGCCTACGGTTTCCAATCACAGATTTCTGTCTCAGTGCCACTGGGGGGTTAAAGCCTATAATGGCATTTGGAGGAAAATAAACATCCCCTTCAAGAGACCAGGATGGCAAACCCTGGTGAGTGGAATCTATCAAAAGCAAACTCAGTAAAGATTGGGGAGAAAATGATGCCTTTATTATTGGCCTCAGAGCGAGGCCATTCAGCTCGACTGTTCTTTCATTTCATTGTAAGGGTGAGTTTCCATATACCTGACACCCTGAGGGGTTAACACAGTTGAAAGACTCCTTGCTTGAAAGTAAAAGAAATTTTAACTTATAAATTCATCTTCATGGGAACAGACAGAGGATGCCATATCTGAGGGCATTTGATGTTCAAATTATCCTTTAGTTCACGTATAAACACTACTTCTGCTTTTTTTTGTTTTTTTTTTTTTTTCTTTTTCGCTGTTTCCAAAGGACTGGACTCTGGACAGGAGTTCTATAAAAGCCTCTGGAGCCCGGGAGCACCTGGGCAGCTGTCGGACGCCTGTGGCATTATGGCTGTCAGCTCAATCTTGCATTGCTGCCTAATGGGCACTGTATCGTCCTGGAGAGCTTTTCCCAGAACTGTTTTGATGACTGTGAATAATATTTTGAAAACCCCAACACCTGATCTTCCATTAACAGACCTGGCTATTTGCTTTTAAAAGTCCCAAAGAGCCAATTATGCTGAAAATCTCCTATTAAAGTATACCAGATTGAATTATAGAAATGCATATTTCAGGACACTCCCCTTGGATTCCAGATTTGTCCGGTTTAGGTGGGGTGTTTATGTAGAAAACATTTCCTTTGGTCATTTTGTTGTTGTTGTTGTTCCCACTTAAGAGTACTGTCTTTAGAGTGTCTTTTTCCCTTGGCAACCGAGGGGAGAGGTTAATACATTGGCATTCAATCTCCCGAGCAGTGGTTTTCACCTTCCCAACATTATTACCCAACTGTAATGATGAAAGACATATCAGCAAATCATGTTTTATTGCTCAATATGCGATTTTTGTGTGCACTGGAAATAGGTGGATCTAATGTCAAAGTTGTTTCTGCTCCTTTTTGGAGGCAGGATTGCCGCAACCTTCATAGACTCCTGGGCACAGAGGTTAGAGTGGAGGGACATAAGGAGGCTGTAAATTTCAGAGGTAGGTAAAGAATAAACATGAAATGTACAGAAATAATCTCAGTTGTGATCATGAGGGAAAGAAATAACCCCTGAAAAATGTTGATAAAGAATTTTTCTAGCCTTGAAATCATTTTGGGGAATATCTGCTGAACCAAGAACTTATTTTATTTAGCCTCACGATTGCTCAGTTTTTATCTTTCCATTTCTACATGGTTTCTCTTCTTCCTCCCATGCATGGTCTCCCCTCTTGCATCTCTCCACTTCCCATATCTAGGGCAAGAAATATTAATGGTTCTGCAAAAATGTAGGTTTGGAAAAGGAAAAGGAGGGAGTGTCTGACACACAGTAGGTGACTAGCACAGGTTGGCTATAAGAAAGGAAAAAGTTGTCTTGGTTAACTTCATTACTTCTTTCTGTGTAATTTACTTTTGAATATTTATTTATTTATTTATTTTATAAAGCAAAAATTACCGAATTTTTTCTTTTTAACAGAGAACTTTACATTCTTTTGTCTTTCAAATGTCTCTTCCCTTTGCTTCTCCTGCTCATCCTTAACTACCCACTCTTTATTACCCATGCCTTCCTCTTACAGTGTCTGGTATCTAGACTTACACTCTCTACTATCATATCTTCAGATCTTTCAATTTCTGCCATAGAGTAGACATTCAGTACATATTGAGTGGGGATATTTCAGTGTGTATGTTTCAGTCTGACTCACTTCACTCAATATTAAGTCCTCTATATTCATCACTTTGAATAAAATAATAAGATCTCATTTTTTTCTTATGGCTGAGTAATATTTCATGGTATATATGTGCAACAGTTTCTCAACCCAGTCATCAGTTTTTGGACACTTACGTTGAGTCCCTGTCCTAGGAATTGTGAATAATGCTGCAAGAAACATGGATGTGCAAGCATCTTCCCAACGGAATATTTTCCTGTTCTTTGGGTAAATAACGAGGAGTGGAATTACTGGATCACATGGTAGTCTATTTGTAGGCTTTTGAAGAATCTCCATATTGTTTTCCACAGAAATTGTACTAATTTATATTCCCCCCAACAGTGTAAGAGGGTTCCCTTTTTACCACAGCCTCACCAGAACTTATCTTCTTTTTTTCGGTCCTAGCCATTTTAACTGGGATTAAATAGTATCTTATTGTGGTTTTAATTTGTATTACCCCAATGACAAGAGCTTTTGAACATTTTTTTCACATGTATTTTGGCCATTTGTAAGTCTTCCTCAGTTCATTTGACTACATTCAAAATTGGATTTAAAAAAAAATTTTTTTTTTTAATGGGTGAGCTGCTTGAGTTTCCTATATATCCTGGTTATCAATCCTTTGTTTGAGGAATAATGACTTTCAGTAGTCTGAAAGTCATTCAGCAGTAAGTGTTTAGTTTCCATGTTTATGTATATTTTTGAAGGCTCTTTCTGTGGTTGATTTCAAGTATAATTATATTGTGCTCAGTGAAAATACTGTGTTTAGGTTTTGTATTTTTTAATTTGTACAGTCCTATTTTATGTCCTATGTTGTGGTCAATCCTCTTTTTTTTTTTTTTTGAGAGGTTTTTGCTATAGGGCGCATGCACTCGCCAAAAAGACAGAGAGAGACAGAGAGACAGAGAGCAAGAAATCACCCCCCAGGGGGGATGACCAAGCTGCAATCCCTTCTCCTCCATTCTCCTCTTGGGATCTTGGGCAGGCACGCACACGCACCCAGCGTGAGTTTAAGCCACTGGGTCCAGGACTCGAACCACGGTCGACTACATGGGAATCCAGTGACATAGCCATTATGCTAACTGCTGGTTCTGTGATCAGTCCTTTTAAATGTGCAAAGTGGAGATGAGAAAAAAGTGTATTTTGTTATTGCTAGGTTGAGTGCTCTTATTTATACCTGTCAGGTCTGTTGGTTTATGGTATCAATTAACTCTTGTGTCTGCTTATTTTTGGTCTAGATGGCCTGTCCAGTCATGACAGTAGGGTGCTGATATCCCCAACAATTAGTGCATTGCAGTCTGTATCTTCCTTTAGATCTAGCAGTTTTTCTTTTACATATTTGGGTTTTGGCATGAGTGCATAAACATTTATGATGGTTATATATTCTTGGAGAATTAATCCTCTTAGAACTATGTAGTGTCTTTTAGTTTGGGGAATGTAATCTGTTAACATTCAAAGTTATTTCAGTATGTGCCGATTAATCCTTGCCACTTAGTTACTCTTTTTTTTCCTCCCAGTTGTTTTATGTTCACTTACTTCTATTTATCTCCCTTTAGTTTTCCAGTGTAGTATTCTCTTAAGTATTTCCTGAAGAGCTGGTCTACTATTGATGAGTTCTTTTAGTTTTTGATTATCTGGGAGTGGTTTTACTTCTTTTTCTCATTCTAAGGATAATCTTACTGGGTATATTAGTATTCTTGGTTGAAATTGGTTTTTTTTTTTTTTTCAGTGTTTTAATAATGTCTTCCCTATCTTTCTTTACCTGAAATTATTATTATTATTTTTTTTTTCAGTTGAGAGGTTCAGCATTAGTCTAATGGGGAAACTGTTGTCATTTTTAGAATTATATCTTTGTCTGTAACTTTTACCATTTTGGCTGTGTTGTGTTTCAGAGAGGATCTTCTTATTTTAAATCTATTTGGTGTATTTCCTGGGTTTAGATTATGCATGTTTCTCTAAATTTGAAAAGTTTTCAGCTAATATATCATTAGAGAGATTTTATAAGCCTTTTCCTGATGCTTCACCTTCTGGAATATCTATTATGTGAATATTTGGCCATTTCGTGGTGGGTGAATAGAATTTCTTACTTTGACCTCATTTTTAATGGTTATTATTCCATTCTAGGTTTTTGGACTGAGGCTGAAGTTTTGTCTTAAAGGTCAGAGATTCTTTCTTCTGCATGATCTAATCTGCTGTTAATAGTTTTGAGAGAAGTTCTGATTTCCTGCATCATATTTTTCATCTCCAGAGGTTCTGTTTGATCCTTTCACAGGATGTCTATCTCCTTATGGGGTTCTTTCTTCAAGTCATAAAAAGATTTTCTAATCTCCTGGGAATGGCTGTCTGTTTTTTTCTTACAGTTAGTTAACTTTAGTTATGATAAATAGTCTGAATTCTTTTTTTATTGAGTTTTTTATTTTTTCCCCTATAGGGCATGTGCACTTGCCAGAAAGACAGAGAGACATAAATCCCCCCCCGGGGGGATGGCCACACCGCAATCCGTTCTCTTTCATTCTGCTCTTGGAATTTTGGGCATGCATGCACATGCACCTGGTGTGAGTTTAAGCTACTGTGTCTGGGACTCGAACCACTGTTGACTACATAGGAGTTCAGTGACATAGCCATTATGCCAACTGCTGGTCCCGATAAATAGTCTGAATTCTATTTCTGGCATTTCAATGGTTTCCTGTGTTTTATCCATTTTCGGTGAGGAATTACTGTGTGTCTTTGGTGGAGAAAATCTCTCATATTTCTTGAAGCTCTGCTGTGATTTTTAGTCATCTGGTGCTGTATTAACTTCTTGCTAATTTTTTGGAGTAGGTTTCTGTAGCTGCATGTGCTTCCCTTTGTTGTGACTTACCTCTGTGCCAGTTTCCCTCTTCTAATGTGGGTGGCAATGTGGAAACCACAGTGGGAATCTTGCCTTCAGATTTTTTTTTTTTTTTCCTGGTGAGTTGAGCGTGGAGGAAGAATCCCAGAGCCTCACAGTGTTTAGATATTTGGCACCTATATACCCAAACCTCTGTAGTCCCTATGTGGCTGGGGACCGAACTTCTAACTCTGGAACTGCCAGAGGTGGAGGCTTAAAGCTGGAAGAACCTCTCCTTCCACATTCTAGGCTATTAGGAGGCCTGTTGTCAATCTCATTACTTGTTCTTCGTTTTTTTATTTTTTTGGTTTTGCCATAGAGTAAGTACACTAGCCAGAGAGAGACAGAGACAGGAAAAGTAAGAAATCATCGCTTGGGAGGATGGCCATACTACAATCCTTTCTTCTTAATTCTCTTCAGGATTTTGGGCAAGCACACACACACGCCCAGCCTGATTTTCATGTCACCATGTCTGGGACTTACCCCACTGTCAGGCATGTGGGAATCTGTGCCATCTGCTGGCCCTGACCTTTTCTTTTTAAGCTAAAGGCAAAACAGACTTGCTCTTAGACATAATGCAACATTATATCTACTAAGTTAAATCAATTACTTTGGGTTCTGTATTCTTATTATTCTGGCTAAGTGACAGCAGATAACTCCATTTCTAAACCTGGATAGCCACCTGCAGGAAAATAAAACTAGACCACTATCTGTCACTATTGACAAAATAACTCAAAATGGGTTGATATTTAAATGTTAAGGCCCAAACTGTAAATCACAGGGGAAACACTTGAAGACATGGAAATAAGCAAAGATTTCATAGATAAGACCCCTAAAACATGAACACCACCACCAATAATTGACAAGTGGGATTACATCAAGCTAAAAATCTTCTGCACAGCAAAGGAAACAATGAATAAAGAGACAACCTATGGAATGAGAGAAATATTTGTAAACTATACCTCAGATAAGGGATTGATAACCAGAATATTCAGAGAATTCAAGCAGTTCACCAACAAAAATACTAATGATTGAGGTTAAAAATTGGCAATCAATCTGAACAGACAACTCTCAAAGGAAGACATATGTGTGACTAATGAAAATATAGTCAACCAAAAAAAAAAAAGTACCTGGTATAAAAATAAAACCAAACCAAACAAAACTATCTTCCACTGTGTGAAAAAAGAAAAAAAGAAATGAAAAAATGCAAAATCACTATGAGATGTCACTTAACTCCAGTCAGAATGTCTATGATTAAAAAAAAAAAGAAAAAAGAAGCAGTGCTTGCGAGGATGTGAAAAAAAAGGGAATTCATGTACCGTCGTGGGAATGTAAATTAGCACAGTCACTGTAGAAAGACTTTAGAAGTTCCTCAAAAATTCACAAATAGAGGGACCAGCAGATGGTATAATGGTTACATTACTAGACTCCCATGTAGTTGACTGCAGTTCAAGTCCTGGGGTCCTTTTAAGACCCGGGATCTTAAAACTCATGTTGGTCATGTGTGCATGAGCAGATAAAACCCTGAGAGGAGAATGGAGGAGAAGGGATTGTGGCTTGGCCATATCCCCTGGGGGTGTGTGTGATTTCTTGTTTTCTGTCTCTGGTGAGTGAGTCCTTGAACCCTATAGCAAAAATCTCTCTCAAAAAAAAATCACAAATAGAGCTACAGTATGACCCAATGATCCTATTCTTGGTTATTTACCCAAAGGAGAGGAAATCACTAGGTCAGAGACATTTGACATCTACATTTACTGTGGCATAATTTGTAATAACTAAGACAAGGAATAAGCCTAGATGTCCAACAACTGGATTAAGAAAATGTAGAACACTGCTCGATATAAAGAACAGCTAATGCTGTCATTCAAGATCAGGTGGAGGGACCAGCAGTTAGCGTAATGGCTATGTCGCTAGACTCCCATGTAGTCGACCACAGTTTGTGTCCCAGACCCGGTGGCTTAAAACTCACTCCAGGAGCGTGCGTGTACGTGCCCAAGATCCTGAGAGGAGAATGGAGGAGAAGGGATTGCGGTGTGGCCATCCCTGCTGGGGGGTGATTTCTCGCTTTCTGTCTGTCTGTCTGTCTGGCGAGCGCACGCACCCTATAGCAAAAAAAAACCTCCAAAAACAAACAAACAAACAAAAAATCAGGTGGACAAATCAAGAAGATTCAATGTTAAGTGAAATACACCAGACTGTGAAAGACAAGCATGATATGTCCCCACTTAACATATACCAAATGTTTGCACTGTATTGCAGAAATTGCAAGATTCAAAGGACTATAAATAGCGAGGGCAATTGCAGGTACCAGATATTGCATGGGGGATGAGGAGTATCAGAAGCAGGGACTCAGGAAAAAATGTTTAACAGACACAAGAATGCATGTAAACAAAGAAAATCAGTTATGGAATGGTATACCACAATTGATTAAAAAGAAAGGGCATTGTCAATCATCTCTCTCTCTCTCTCTATCTATATCTATCTATCTATCTATCTATCTATCTATCTATCTATCTATCTATATCTATCTATCTATATCTCTATCTATCTATCTTCTCTATCTCTATCTATCTATCATCTATCTAGATACAGATATCTCAAATAAAAAACCTAACAGAATAAAAATTGAAGGTACACAGTCTAATGTAATATTTTATTGTTGAAGATGATGAATATTCTTTGTTGAAGATAATGAAGAATATCCTTGATTTGGTTATACCATGCTGCATATGTGCTTTGGAAAAACATATTATACAAATAAAGAACTATGAAATACAATTTAAGGACAAAGTATTTAAAAACATTTCCATAGATTTTTATACCTGTTTATTTATTCTTGTACATGCTGTGGCTACTAATGGAATATAAGAGGGGGAAGGTGGTAGTAGCATACTGTTAAATATTTAGATTTTTGCTAATCTTCTTGAAGCATAAATTGTAATTTATATTTATTCTTTATGAGAAAGTTTGAACATCTTGCTATATGTTAAGGGACATTTGAGTGTCTTTTTCTGAGAGTTTTTCTTTTATTGTTACCACTTTCTCATCTTTCTATCAGGCTGTTGGTCTTTTTCTTCTCTACTTTTAGAAGTTCTTTCTGTATTAAGAAGAGTAGCTCTTTATTTGCACTTGTAATATGTGTGGCAAGTATAATGTTTTAGTTTGCCATTTGTATTGTATTTTGATACTTTAAATATATTTTAATTTCATGTAGCTAAATTTATCAACGCACATTTCTTTTTCTTCTGTGTTTTGAAGCAAAATTGGGAATGTTTGTACATTTTCAGGTAATGAAAAAAGTTGATTTTTTTTTTGTTCTCATACTAATGTAGTTTTTTTTTTAATATTTAAATCTCTAATCTCTTGAATTTTCCTGGTGTCTATTATAATAAATTGATTCTATTTCATGATTTTTCACATCGATATTCAATTATGCTAATACCACTTGTTAAGAAAGTCATCCTTTCTCCACTGATTTGGGATTCTGCTTCTCACGTATGTTCATTTTCCACATGCAACTATGCCTATTTTGGGATTTTCTATTTTGTTTTATTAATATGGCTGGGAATTCATGAACCAGTATTGTGTTATTTTAAATTATTTTGACTTCACATTTCATATATTTAGAAAAAGTTCCCCTAAAACCATTGTGCTCCTTTTCCAGGATTTTTGTAGTTATTCTTTCCTGTTCACTTTTCTAAATGAACTTTATAACTACCTCATCAAGCTACAAGGAAAAAAGCCTGCTGATATTTGATTGTGATGGTATTAAATTTATAAATAAACTGAGGGAGAACCAACATTGAGGTTTTGTTTATTATCAATGTGTACTGCATAAATATCTATTTTTCAGTAAGCTTTGTAATGTTCTGAAGAATTGTATAGATTTCCTCATATAGGTTTTACACATTTCTTAATATTGTTAAGGTTATGTTCAATGTTTTGTTTTTTAAAGTCAATAATATATTTTATTATGTTTTCATTTTTTTGTTTTACATGTAAGAGTTATTTTTACAAGTATTAATTCAGAATTACTGTATTAAGTTATCTTATTTAGTAGTGATTTTTCAGTGACTTATTACTAGAGGGATGTTACTAATGTCCAATTATATCATATACAAATTCTTTTTTTAAAAAAAATATTTTTGGGGCCATCAGATGGCATAATGGTTACATCACTGAATTTCCACATGGCAGATTGTGGTTTGAGTCCCAGATCCAGTGACTTGAAATTCATGCTGTGTGACCAGGACCCTGGGAAGGAGAATGAAGGAGAAGGGACTGTGTTGTGGCCATCCCCTGGGGTGTAATGTCTTTTTTTTTTTTTCTTTTTTTTTGGAGAGGTTTTTGCTATAGGATGTGTATGCTCGCCAAGAAAGACAGAGACAGAAAGCGAGAAATCACTCCCCGGGGGGATGGCCATGCCGCAATCCCTTCTCCTCCATTTTCCTCTCAGGATCTTGGGCACGTATGCACATGCACACGCGTCCGGCATGAGTTTAAGCCACTGGGTCCGGGACTCGAACTGCAGTCAACTACATGAGAGTCCAGCGACATAGCCATTACACTAGCTGCTGGTTCTGTAGGGGGTAATTTCTCACTTTCCATCTCACTGTTTCTATCTCTGTCTCTCCCCTGCAACACATGAACCCTAAGGCAAAAACATATACACACACACACACATACACCTCTAATTGCTTTCTCTTGTCTTACTACATTGGTCAGAATCGTTAACACAATGTTCAACAGTAGCTCCACTGCAATTTAAAAACCTGCAATTTTAAATGTCATCAGTTTAAAAGTTGATTGGGTGATTCTTTTAGCTTAAGTGCTAGAAGGACAAAAAAGTGAGAGAAAGAGGAGTTCTCAACATTGAGCATGAGGAGCGGTAGAGGGGCTCTCGAAAGCTGAAAAATTTCATATAAGGAAATTAAGCCTTGAAATTTCATAAAATGTGTTATTTAACTGCCAACTCTGGAATTTGTCATTTGTTTAGGAACTGACAAACAGATAACTGATCCTTTAATTCTCAAGAATCCACATGTTTACAAAGATATTTAGCCTAATGTATTCCTTTTGCCAATATAACATGAAGGATGGGTAAAGAACTTAGCTTGAATAGGAAAACTTCCTTCTCATATCTTCTGCCTGAGAAAGCCATTTCTCTAAAGTTTTCCTGACATTATTTAGGTTTCATACTGTTGCCACGTTGAATGCTAAGTGTTTTATTTAATTGGTTCCACACAACACACCAAAAACTGAGGTCTGTAGATGTTATATAACTTGGTAAAATTATAAAACTTGTCAGAGGAAGAGGGGATTGAAACCAAGAACTTTTGGATTCTAGGCTATCTCTCATGTGGCCCAATTTCTCCAAAATATGGCCCCGTATATATATATACTACTGCTGAGTA
Source organism: Tupaia belangeri chinensis (assembly GCF_000334495.1). NCBI lineage: Eukaryota > Metazoa > Chordata > Mammalia > Scandentia > Tupaiidae > Tupaia > Tupaia belangeri. The sequence continues at coordinate 3,009,044 of NW_006159504.1, read as the reverse complement.
TCTTGGAGCTAGATCTTCTTGGGTGTGCGGTTTTCATGACTACTCCTAAAATAATTACTGATTACCTCTAAGTGATCATTGGCATTAGCATTAGTAAATGCTCAATCAAGTTTAAGAAGCCATGTGGCCATGTGGCTTTGTCACATCTGCTAACTACAGAAAGTGGCTCAATCTATTACTCTGACAAATTGCATCTTCCTTCCTTGAGGAAGATGATCAAATTGAAAATCATCCGCACTTTTGCTTCTGTGCTACCTTTTGGCTTTCCTGCAATTGTTTCTTTAAGACTTCTGGACGAGTAGCAACAGCTTTCACAACTGGAGTATTCTAAGGCTTCTCACTCTGCTTCCACATAAATTATCTGGAATGAAACTTTAGAAATTAAAAAAAAAGAAATTAGACTGAAGAATGAGCTATTGCCTTTCTTTTTAGAGAATGAGCTTAACATGCCTGTTACATTCTCTTAAAAGCAAGGCTTCTTTTTCCCCAATACTCTATGCTTTTACGGAAATGTTTTGTGACTTTCAGAGTATTATACATAAAGACAATAAGAAAGTTAAAAGGCAATTTTTTTTCCATTAGCAGGTATTCAGTGATGTGTCAAATCTTGATATACCTAATTAGTTTTCTTTCAACTTTACTTTTGGATTTCCTGATTCCAATTTTTCAAAAGCTGACAGACATCACGCTATTGTCGCTAATACCACCTACTCAGCTCTCAGAGGTTCATTGTTCTAAGGAAGAAACTGTCATTTCCCCTTACCCCTCCACTGGCTTAGTGGAAGAAAGTGAGGCAGATGTGTGGATCTTTTCTATAAGCTTCAACACAGATTGGCATTTGATTCTGGAGTATCTTGAGATCTGTTGTAGAAGGATTTTCTTCTACTCTTCTGTCTTCATAGCTTTACTGTGGTTAAAAGAGAGAGGGTGAAAGAGTGAGTTTTCTGTGCATCAACAGGAGAAAGTCTATGAGTTGACCTTTAGGTCCTGTGGAATATTTGTTTCAACACATTGTTAAGTGAGAGCTTTCAAAACTGACAGGATCCAGCTTTGTCTACAGAAAAGACTGGCACAAATGATTAGATGTTGGACCATTACACATATGATAGGACTTCAAAGAGTTTATGAAAAAATTTAAGTATAAGTTTATCTCATACAAAAATTTTTTATATTCACTTCAATTTTCATAGTATACATTTTTCCATGAACTTTTGGAGGACCTTCCTTCCCCCCCCACCCCACACCCCTCCTACTATCTAGAGTTCGCGCAACTTTCTTGTTAAACTCAGGGTATTCCCTTTCACATGGACCGCTTGTCAGTGACATTTTAATGGCTAGTTCAGTGCAACCCAGTTGATAGATTCTCTAATTTACTGTCTAATTTAAGTCCCATCACTGTAGTGGGCAGACTATTGACTGCTTAGAACACTGCTAATTTAAACTAAAAAAAAATTAAGAATTAGGAGGAGTAGTGTTGGCATTTTGGAAAAGTAATGTTGGCATTATATTTCTATGGGGTCTAAGCCTGACACCAAAGCCTAGAAACCTGGTCATAGCCGTGAAGAGTGTTTTGCAGGTAGGGGTGCATTCAGTTGTTGTGAGGCCTGATGCTCATACAACTTAGTGCAACTTTAAGTAAAGGAATATGAAAATTTCTTTTTCTTCTCATGTAGTTTGTTCTTTATTTCCTTCTTTCTTTCATTCATTCTTTCTTCCATTTTTTAACATTTAATCCTATCTTACAGTACATCATATTGCTCTTTTTTTTTTTTGAGAGATTTTCACTGTAGGGCGCGTGTGCTCGCCAGACAGACAGAGAGAGACATAGAGACAGAAAGTGAGAAATCACCCCCCAGGGGGGATGGTCACGCCGCAATCCCTTCTCCTCCATTCTCCTCTTGTGATCTTTAGAGTTCCTGCAACTTTCTTGTTAAACTCAGGGTATTCCCTTTCACATGGACCACTTGTCAGTGACATTTTAATGGCTAGTTCAGTGCAACCCAGTTGATAGATTCTCTAATTTACTGTCTAATTTAAGTCCCATCACTGTAGTGGGCAGACTATTGACTGCTTAGAACACTGCTAATTTAAACTAAAAAAAAATTAAGAATTAGGAGGAGTAGTGTTGGCATTTTGGAAAAGTAATGTTGGCATTATATTTCTATGGGGTCTAAGCCTGACACCAAAGCCTAGAAACCTGGTCATAGCCGTGAAGAGTGTTTTGCAGGTAGGGGTGCATTCAGTTGTTGTGAGGCCTGATGCTCATACAACTTAGTGCAACTTTAAGTAAAGGAATATGAAAATTTCTTTTTCTTCTCATGTAGTTTGTTCTTTATTTCCTTCTTTCTTTCATTCATTCTTTCTTCCATTTTTTAACATTTAATCCTATCTTACAGTATATCATATCACTCTTTTTTTTTTTTTTTGAGAGATTTTCACTGTAGGGCGCGTGTGCTCGCCAGACAGACAGAGAGAGACATAGAGACAGAAAGCGAGAAATCACCCCCCAGGGGGGATGGTCACGCCGCAATCCTTTCTCCTCCATTCTCCTCTCGGGATCTTGGGCACGCACGAACACGCGCCCAGCGTGAGTTTTAAGCCACCGGGTCCGGGACATGAACCGCGGTCGACTACGTGGGAGTCCAGAGACATAGCCATTATGCTAACTGCTGGTTCCCCATATTGCTCTTTCAAAGCATGCATACATTGTATATCAATCAAGTCAGAGCTATTTACCATACATATTCTCAACAGGTAACTTTCCATTGGTGTGTTTGTTAATTTTTTTTTCTTGAGCCCCTTTCTATAAAACCCCACTGTCTAACCTCGTGCTATACAGTCCCTGGCATCTACTTTTTCTTATTTTACACAATTCATTGTGAACATACTGTTAAGATCACAGAAGAGATCCCAAAGCTTAAGCATCATTAGTTTCCAGTCAAATACTTGTCTATAAGCAGCTCAATGAACTCTCTTTACCCTTGTGGATTTTTGTGGCCATGCGACTATTTCTTCAGCTGGCTCACCTCATGCACTAATCTTTCCTGTTGTGTGATTTCTTTCCCCTTTCATATCCTTTTATATTTTATTTTATTATTTTTTTAGAGAGAGAGTTTTGCTATAGGGCATGTGTCCTTGCTGGAGAGACGGAACCTTTTCTCAGTTACAATGCCTATTTTGTTGAGTCTTTATATTTCACTTTCTTCCCATCTAACAAGGGTGATCTTTTAGATTATTTGTTGGGACAGCTCAGTTCATGTTGTACTGACATAGCTATTAATGAGACTACTTTTCACTAACAAAATTGCCCTAGTTTAGATGAAAAAGTCTGTCACTTACTGACTAGTGATTTTATTATTACATTGAGAGTACTTATATAAGATTGCTTAGTTTATGGCCATGTTTATTTTTCCTCCTCACCTAGTTTTGGCTATTTATATTTCTTTCTAGATAACAGCTAATATCTGAGTGGAAATCAGTCAGGGCCTGAGATTGGATGCTTTATTATCATTCGAACTTGTAGTTACCTAAGCAAAGTAGCTAGCTTCACCTGTGATGGTTCATTGCAAAATTTAAACATTCACAACATCATAGTTATCCTATCTAGATACACTGAACACCCCTCTGAATCCCAACATTGATCTTCCTCATATAAAGGATTTGATATCACATAAAATAATTCAAGCTAGACACTTCCACTTACTGCAACAGAAGTACAATTTGGAAAGAACAATCTTACTGACTTATTTCCATTGGAGGTAAATGTTCATGGTCTATTTACATGATATTGCTATGTTTTAAATATGGTTTATACCCTCCAAATGTATGTTGAAATTTAACTGCCAGTATTTGCAAGGTAAGGCCTTTAAGAGTGATTCGTTTCTTAAAATGGGTTAATATCTTCCTTTGAGACTGGGTTAGTTTTCCCAAGCCTAGAGTGCTGCAAGTTGTGGTCCTACTTGATTTGTCTAATTTTAGTCTCTCCCTGTCTGTTCTCACATCACAGGCCAATCTTTTCCAGTGACTGCCTTCAGTATCTTCTCATGGTTCTTGAGATAAAGACAAGTTCCTTTCTTAGGTTTCCAAGCCATACTAGTCTGGCCTGACTGCCTCTTGAGATCCACTCTCACCTCTCCTTGCTGGGAATAGACCCGCTATTCCTGACTCTCCGGGGCTTGAATTTTGCGCTCCTAGCTCATGTCAGCATTGCAGTTTCACATTAGCTTATGGGATCGTTAGATTCCTTCCTGAACAAAGCTTCTAGAGGACAGAAACTGTGTTTATTTTTCTTCTCTCCCTTTTTTCACATACCTGGCACATCAAAGGGGCTGATAAATAGTTTATGAATCAACACTAAAACCAAAGAAATATACATGAACTGTAAGAATAAAAGATTCTCTATATTGTGATTCTATGCTTTTTTTTACCCACCAATTCAAGGCTATTTGGCATGATTTTTATATGGGATGTCCCATGAAAGCCCCATTATTTTTAGACATCTAATTTCTAGCATATAAGTCTAAGAATTTAGTAGAGTAAGTGGACACAGGTGTTCTGGGAATTTTTAAGGATGTGAAATATGAGCCATTAAAGCAAGAGAACCAGGATTCCAGAAGAACCCAGTGGTTCTCACTGTGAACAAGCCTTCACTGTGAGCTTTCCTTGAGGTAAAACTGCCCAAATTCCCAAGCAGAGTGAAGACGATGTTAGGACCACATCAAGAACCTCTTAGACTATGGGTTATAGGTGCCTGCCATGCCCCAGGCATCCTTATTCAGTCTTGATCCTGTTGACCCTGTCACTCTTTCTACACTTACGGGCTGTGATACATCTCTGCAAGGTCATGTGTGCTTCAGGGGAGCACAAGTCCCGTTCTGTTTATTAAGTCTGTAAATTCTAGAGGGCAACGTTTTGCCTGGTGCATGCCCTCTCTTGATCTCTGCTGGGCTCTGAAATTCAGTCCCTCACTATAGTCTCTGCTCTCAGGACCTCCCCGCAAAGTCTTTGGAGTGACTAAGAGTGACATCATGCTAGGTTTCCTTCTTTTTTTTTGGTTAGGTTTTTGCCACAGGACATGTTTGCTCACTGGAGAGGGAGAGAGACGAAGAGAAACAGTGAGAAGGAAAGTGAGAAATCACCCCACAAGGGGAATGACCATACCACAATCTCTTCTTCATTCTCCTCCTAAGATTTTGGGCACCCATTATGTGTTCCCAGTGTGATTTTCGAGTCACATGTTTGGGACCTGAAACTCAGTTGGCCATGTGGAAATCTGGCCACCTTAACCACCATGCCTTCTGCTGGCCCTGCTAAGTTTCATTTTTAACCTTTGCCATTCAAGTAGACTTTTCAAAAAGTTCTACCTTCCTTCACAGTGAAGAGAAAACTGCCCTGATTCAGTGAGATACATCACTGCAGTCCTCAACTACATCAAGAAATAAGGGTTCTAATATATAAGAAAAACCAACACCTGTTTTCTATAAGAGATACCAGATGAAAGAAAAAGAAAGTCAATAGAATGAAGAATTCTGTAGGTGAAACTTGACAGTGTCTGAGGTGGCAAGGCCATTTCTGAACCTCGAGTGTGTCTGCAGATCACCTAAGAAGAAGGCGAAGTATACATCTGAGGTCTGAGACTCCAGATGGCTGCTCCAGGAGGTCTAATGTGGGCCCAGAAACTTACCATTTGAAAGTTCCACAGGTCCTTCTGATGCAGATGCTCATGGACACAGCTTTAAACCCCTCGAGGAGCAGCAGTACCCATAGCCCATGCGTTTTGTCTTTGAGTCATCTCCAGACAAGCAACGTGGTGAAGGGGACTGGCCAGATAGGTCTTGCTCAGACACAGCAGTGTCCTGCCCTGCTCGGAGGGTTGCAATGTTCACACTAACAGAAAGTTAACAATTTTAAAGATAATCTTGACTGTATAAATTGCTTTTTGCTCAGTAACTTCTGATAAATTTACTAGAAACATAATTTTCCTCTTTAGATGAAGAAAGAATCATGGAGAAGAATCCAATAGCATACTTATTTTAATTCTGGGACATAATTTCTGACCTTATTTTAGTATTTCTCTGTAGATCTTTTCCATCTTTGCTTTCTGTTTTTAAGTTCAATAGGATACTTATTTTAATTCTGAGACAGAATTTCTGAACTTATTGCTAGTATTTCTCTGTACATCTTTTCCATCTTTGCTTTCTGTTTTTAAGTTGAAAAGGGTTTTTGTTTCCTGGCCAAGGGTAAACTCATTTTTTTTTTTTTTTGCTAATATCCAGAGACACATAAGCCTGACACTGCTGGCTGGGAGCAGCAGTGAGCATGGTAGAGTGTGGGATCTCTGGGCTTGCACACTGGGACCAGCTGGCAACATCTCCTCATTCATTGATGGCCTGGGTGGGTACAAGTGGCCACTTGGCTTCCTTGGTCACTAAAGCACAGCAAGAGGGACAGGAAGTTTGTCAAGGAAGCTGTAAATGAAGACCTATGATAGTCACATCAGGTCAAATGTGATTCTGGTCATCAAATTAATTGGGAGCTTATTCAATTTTCTTCTCACTATAAATTATATTGGGCCGTCAGAAAAATCATGACACATTTTTTTCATAAGAAAACCAGAAAAATGTCATTACTTTTCAGACAACTCAATGCATGCTTATTATAGAAAATTAGGAAGAAAATAGAACATCCCCTAAACCAGCTACTCAGAAATAACTTTAGCAGCACTTTCTGTATATTCTTCCAATTAAAAAAAAATATATATTTTATGTGTTAAATGTAACCAGTATAATAGATATTGTAAAATATACATATTTAATATATATAAATAACATATTTAATGTTATTTAATATTTCCTAAAATATAAAATATGTTATTTATATGTAACATATATGTTGACATATATACACATAAATATACAAAATAATATAATAATAATTATTAGTTTTTGACATGGTCACCCTATGTCATGATCCTCCTGCCTCAGCCTCCCAAGTAGCTGGGACTACAGCCATGTGCCCCTAGGCCTGAGTGGTTGGGAATGGAGCCCAGGTCTCTTACATGGCCTTAGCCTGCAGAGTAGCTGAGTTAACTAACATGTGCTATCATAGCTGGGCCTATGTTTTTATTTTTCATAGGGTGCATGTATTTGCCACAGAGAGTCAGAGATAGACAGAGAGAGAGAAAGTGAGAAACCACCCCCCTTCCTAGGGGAGATGATCATTCCATATCCCTTCTCCTCCGTGCTCCTCTTCAGGACCTCTCCAGGACCCTGGACACTCGAACAGCATGATTTCAAGCAGCTGAGTCTGGAACTTGAACCTTGGTCAACTATGTGGGAATCCAGCATCTCAACCACTACAGCACATGCTGGTCCCCTAGTTCTAAAATTTGGAACAATAAAGTTTGTATTTTGCTTTTTAAATCTAACATTACATTGTGATTTTTCCCATGGAGTTTGATATTCTTCAAATACATGATTTTTAACAGCTATATGATATGAAACCAGATTAAAATAAATTGTTTTAACAGCTATAGCTATACGAAATCAGATTAAAGTCAATTGTTACTTTCTTTTGACCATTTACATGGTTTCTAAATATTCAATAGTATAAAAATGCCTTAGAGAGTTATTTTGAACTTAGATTTTAGTCTGTGTTTTTGATTATACGAAATGTGGCTTCTTTGATAAGTCAACACCAAGGATGACTGTTCTAATTTAATGTCTTACTGGAACTGAGTCAAGAAACATTTCCAAAATGAATTAGTTGCTTTCCAAATCTCTTGCTCTCAGAGGAAAGAAAGGAGCCTGAGAAAGCTCCTCCCTCCCCACATCCCCACCTCAGAAGGGACTCTTTTCTGTCTCTGTTCATTATGTATCTATCAAGTTAATACTGGCACTGGTGGATAGAAAAATCACTGCCACTACTGAAGCAGCTATTTCAATACAGTTTTCTATGTGGGTTTATATGTAATGTTTCAGAGGATATATTGTGACTCACAGAATATCTGACCCTGTAGAGCAGAACTTTGCTGTGTTGGAGCCAGGATGAAGAAACACACCAGTATGCCATAGAACCCCAGCGGGTAGGACATGCTGCTTTGAGACAGTGAAAGGTTGATAGCAATTGCCTAATGAGATGTCCTACTCACCCAAATCATTCACCAATGCCAAATCTGTTTTTACATGTATGGGACTAGAGTTTCATAATTCCCACCATCATCAGCTTTAGTCAAACCAGAACATGAATGCAAAGTACAATTTCTGCTACCAGTTTCAGTAATTAGCACACTAAAATATGCCCTGGTATTCTGAGAAAACATAAATGCAGCTCCATTTTAATTTTGGGGAATGAGAATTTGGAGCAATAATTTACAGTTTCTAAGAAAAAGGAAATTCCATAGGGATGTTAGATGCACACTCCTTCATCCAATGTAGGTGACTGACTTCTCAGCATTGTCCCTTGGGAGCTTCTCTCAGGGACAAGTCTGTGATGTATACCTCAGAGCACTGTCTGGAAGAGGTCTCTGTGATGTCTCTGGTTGCAGGACACCCTTATTCTAGTGGCTTGGACACACTGCTAGCTCTCACCAGCTTTGGATCTTCTTCTGCCCTTATTGCATTTCCATT
>NW_006159504.1:2993139-3000386 GCF_000334495.1 Tupaia belangeri chinensis | reverse complement strand
CATTGTTCAGGTCTTCTGTCCTTCTCCAGTATCCCTGGGGCGGCTCTGGATCTGCCATATGTGGCCCTGGCCTGGGCATCTCTACTCTTGGTCTGTGAGTCTTACCATCAGGTAGTCCTGCCTGCTTGGGGCTAATTCCCAGCTTCACTCATTTTCTGTATAACCTGCCCATCATGATGTGGACTGGCTCACCAAAGTCCTACAAATTTTACAATGGCCTCTCTTGAACTGCTTGACATACTGCAATTTGGCCTATCTAAAACTAGAAGGTAGGGGGACTTGCATGAGGTATAACTCACTCTGACATCAGAAATCACTGGGGATGGGTTGGTGTCCTGAGTGTCAAATTTCCTGAGACCTTGAGTCAAATCCAAATTCACATCCAACACTCATCCTCCAAATCACATAGCAACACTTGGGGCAGCACATCCTCAGGATATTTCTCACTGAAACCTGGAGGTGAGAAACATCAAAATTCACCTGCTTTTCAGGTTATCTTATCAAAAGGAGAACACCTACTGGTCATCTGGTGTGTAAACCAGACCTAACTAGCAATAGCGGTGGATTCCTTGGAATTATGGTCTATTCCTGAAGAATAATCCTTCCTTTCCTTCCTCATGCTCTCTCTCCCTCTCTTTCTTCTTTCTTTCTTTCCTCTCTTCTCCCTTCTCTTTTTCTCTCTCTTCTTTCTTCTTTCTTTCTTTCTTTCTTTCTTTCAAGTTTATTCATAAGAAAGACAGAAAGTGGGGGATAGAGAGAGGCACCTTCAGTGGAGTCTTCCACTCCCAGCCTCGGCCAGTTCACATCATGGCATATGCACGTGTGCACGTACAGGAGGCCCCGGATGTGAACCCAGGATTTTCCTATGTGGGTCCAGTTGCATTATCGCTGCACAATTGTCTGTCTCCTTGAAGAATACTTTTTCCTTCTAACCACAATTCAGGTCTTAGATGAGTAAGAATGGTACAGGTGGTAGCCATGTTCTTTGGAAGATCCTCAAAGTGTTGTCACCTGTGGTCACATGGGTGGTACACAGCACAGCTCCGGACGCACTGCTCACGTCAACTATTATGTGAATGATGCCCCGTGGAGCCATGCAATGCTGCTGCCCTTCCTATTTTACTTCCATGTGTTCCTGACCACACTCAGCAAAGAAGTCGACAACAACACTAGAAAATCAGAAATGTCAGAATTGAGTACAACTTATACATTAGTAGAGTATTTCTCAGATCTACAGCAAAGGAGTCAGCCCCTGTGAACACTGTGCAAATTTCCTGTATCCAATTCAGCAGATTTATTGAGTGTTTACCACATAGAAGGACTCTGCTAAATGAAGCTGTAACATTATAATGCCCTAATAGGCCCCTGCAAATCCGTGGCTGTCAGTGGCTCTGTCTTAGAACTCTCTTTGATGGAAGGGTGCTTGGTTTACCTTCTACGGGTTAAGTCAGAACCTCAGTGTGTTCTTTTGTGCACCCTGCTGAGCGCAATAGCAGTAAAGAAAGGGTACAGAACTTTGGCCACCTTCAAAGATTTTCCTAGCTTTCTAGTAGCCCATGTGTGCTCATGTGTGCCCTGAAGAAACAAGAGAGCATTGACTCATTGACTTGGTTTAAAACCCAAACATATGGGACCAGCAGATTGCATAATGGTTACGTCACTGGACTCCCATGTAATTGACAGTGTTTTAAGTTCTGGACCTGTGGGCTTAAAACTAACACTGGGAGTGTGTGCATGTGTGTCCAAAATCCAGAGAGGAGAATGGAGGAATAGGATTGTGGTGTAGCCATGCTGCCTGGGGGGATGATTTCTCAATTTCTGTCTGTCTCTCTGCTGTAGTGAACATGCCCTATAGCAAAAAATATCTCTTAAAAAAAAAAAACACACACACAAAGCAAAACAAAAACCCCTAAACATATGAGAAGTCATATTGCTAGTTGAATGCTGTCCACTCTAACCTAATAACTTGTGGATCTAACTAATTGTTTCAGTGTTGTGGCTTTCGTCTAAATTGCCTTTGCTTCTGCTCTTTTGGAATTGCCTGCTATGTCTATGACAGGTCCTTTGGAATATCCTCAGTTAATATAAATTTTTCTTTTGAGAGGTTTTTGCTATAGGGCGTGTGCGCTCGCCAGAGAGACAGAAACAGAGAGACAGAAAGCAAGAAATCACCCCCAAGGGGGGATGGCCAGGCTGCAATTCCTTCTCCATTCTTCTCTTGAGAAGAATGTGTGCACACGTGCCTGGTGTGAGTTTAAGCCACTGGGTACGGGACTCGAACTGTGGTCGACTACATGGGAGTCCAGCGACATAGCCATTACACCAACTGCTGGTCCCAGTTAATATAATTTTTAGGTTTAGGGATAATTCTTTGGTAAACATGTAGGCTTAGAAACTGACTATAATGATGTAGATATTATTGTGTGACTTATTCAATACACATCTCAACCCCGCTGAGTCCTAATCTTTTTTTTTTTTTTTCCCTAGAAGGGGCATGTGCTTTCCAGAGAAAGACAGAGAGAGACAAAGAGAAAGATAAAGTGAGGAATCACCCCCCCACGCCCCAGAGGGGATGAATATGCCTCGATCTTTCACTTCCCTCTCTGGATTTTGGGCATGCACAGACACATACATGCCTGGTGTGTTTTTTAGTCTGTTGTGTCCGGGGCTCAAACCAAGCAGTCAGTCCTACAAGAGCCAGTGCCTTAACCACCAAGTCACCTATTGGTTCCACCTTTGCCTTATTATTATTAGTTTTTAATCACGGAGGCTGGGAAATTTAAATATTCGACCTCCCAGCTTTTGTATTCAGTTTGGGTGGCCAGGCTATGAAGTTCTTAGCAATAATACATAAGTGGAAGTTCCTGGGAAGGGATCTCTTCTCTAATTAAAAGATAAAGACGTAGGTGGAGAAAGTTTTTGGCCACTTTGCTTTCTTCCATGCTTGTGTACAGAATCCGAAGGGAGCATCAGCTCAGTTACAACCATGAGATCGCCTTGAGGACAAAAGCCACGCATGAAGGGTGGTTGGGCAGAGCAGTGGGAGGAGATGGGAGCCTGACAACATCAAGTAGCTGCCGTTTTGTGCGGCCTCTGGATGTCTGGTTACGTGAACAGAACGTACCTTCAACTTATCAAGTATCTTTTCACCCCATGGTCTGTGACTTCCAGCTAAGTGTTTTCCTGGAGATGATGCCATAAGAACAGCATTAAACATGGATTGACTCATGACTGAATTGTGAAAGAAGTATTGCTTTCCATCTCTATAAGGGTTGCTTAGGTATTTGATAAGTTGTGGAAAGGGAAGGAACTAACATCTACTAAGGGTCTCCTTTATGCCAGACACATTTCAAATGTGACTTTTTGATATTGTCAATGAGATCAAAGTTGGTAACATTTCCACAGCCAGCAAGGGAGTGAGTTGGAGTCCAATCCAGGGTCTAGACAACTCCCAGGGCTGGGATGTGTATAGTGTGTGTATGTACGTATGTGTACACACACATGAACATGGATCAAAGGCATTTCAGACGTGGTATAGAGAGGGGACAGGCTCAATAAGTACAAATGTAAGTAAGGAAGACAGTAAAATTGGCTTGGCTGGACTTTAGGATTAATTCTGAGAAGTACAGGAGGGTAAAAGTGGGTCAATTATGCAAGAGCATGAATCTTAATCCAGTGTCTACATCTACTGGTTAGTAGGAAACAATTGCAGGGTTTTTTTGTTTTTTTTTGTTTTTTTTGGGAGGTTTTTTTTTTTTTTTTTTTTTTTCACTATAGGGCGCGTGCGCTCGCCAGACAGAGAGAGACATAGAGACAGAAAGCGAGAAATCACCCCCCAGGGGGGATGGTCACGCCGCAATCCCTTCTCCTCCATTCTCCTCCTGGGATCTTGGGCACGCACGCACACGCGCCCGGCGTGAGTTTTAAGCCACCGGGTCCGGGACGCGAACCGCGGTCGACTACGTGGGAGTCCAGCGACATAGCCATTACGCTAACTGCTGGTTCCCAAATTGCAGGTTCTTGAAAAAGAAATGATAGGGAGTGTTTTCCTAAGAGTTGTCTGGCACCAGATTTTATTATAAATAAAAAAAGAAGTAGACTTAAAATCAGTTAAGATCATTTTTTAGGGGAGTACTTTTGCCAATGTACTATTTCTCAGATTGTAAATCTAGAATACCACAAAGAATTTCTGTGCCTGTAGAAAGCACACTTCCTTTGCTAGAAACTTCAGCACAGGAAGACAGGTGTTTGTGGAATAAAGGGAAGAGGAATTTGCTTCTTTTTCCAATACACTTTTAGCAACTTTGCATTGTTAGTGGTACTATTTCTCAAGATTTGATAAAGGGTAGAAACACATATTAATTGAGGGTAGGAGTAGAACATTAGAAAATTCTTTGATAATTTCAAATTAGGTATGATACAAATATAGCAGAAAATCAGTGTTTTTGGAGATTGGTTTGATAATGTAAGCTGACTTTAGTCAAATACTGAATATTTAGTATTTAGACAGTCTCCTTATGGTATGGTGATAAATGATAAATCAACAAAGAAGTTTAATGTGGCTTTAATAAAATAAGTATCTTGATTCTTTTTTTCTGTTTAAGAGAAATATTTAATTTAGGAATTTACCAGAATACTTTTCTGAGGTTGGCCAGTGTGACTATAGCATTTATCATAATTGAGTTTTAGAAGGAGTCTATTGGGGCCAGAAGATCATGCTTGGAATTAAAGTTGATGTTATGTGACTATAGTATAATTTTCATCTACAGATACCATGGCTATGTGTTCAATCTTTAGATCTTTCCTTCTCTATTTTTTTTTTTCCTGCAGATATGCTGTCAGTTAAGTTTAGACTGTGGATCTTGGGTTTAGCCATCTAGGGATAAGTTTACTTTCAGCATAACAGATTTTTAGGATCTCCTCTTATAACTTTCCTCATTTGCAGTTAAAAATTAGGTTTCTATTTATAAATGGCTCATTGCAATTTTTATTTGAAAAGTTTTCTTCATTTTATGTAATTCTCAACAGCTTTGGTTTATTAAAACTTAAAAACTATAGACAAACAAAGGCCCATTCTGAGATGGCTACTGGACTTCAGCTGTGAAATATTTCTTTTGGTATTCATTTTCTGCCTTTTAAAATTAAAATGTAAAATTATTATTTTTTTAACTATTTTTTCCCCTCTTCCTCTCTTTTCTTTTCCTTTTTCTTTTAACTTCATCCCTTGTCGGCTTAGCCTCCACAAACTGAATGACTAGGCAGGTCTAAGTGAACAGTATCCAAACATCTGATTACTATTAGGGTCAGAATATTCCTCAATTCCCATTGAATCTGGTGCACAAAGAGTGAAAAATGGAACAGAAAAGAGATTGCAGATCACCTCTTCCAGCATGTTTCTGAATGCTCAGATTGAACTTCAAGAATTAGGAAAAAATGCGCAACACATCTGATGACCAGAAATCATCACAGGGGCACAAGAAATATGAGAAAGCAAGAAAATACCTCTCCTACAAGAGAAAAGAATAACTCCTCTTCATCCACAGACAGTACAATGGAACTCATGGAAATGTCAGTTAAAGAATTTAGAATATTCATGGTGACAAAGATAACAGAGATACAAGAGAAGAGAGACAATGAACTCCAGAAGACAAAGTAGGAAAGAGCCATGATTTTCAGGAAGTGAGGAAGTTCTTTTTGCATGATCTGAAAGAGGAAATACACATTATAAAAAAGAATCAAACAGACCTGTTAGAGATGAAGGCTGTAATATAGGAAATCAAAACCTCCCTTGAAAGTATTAAAAGTAGACTAGATCAGACAGAGGATGGAATCTCAGATATAGAACATAGAATCACTGGTCTAGAAAAGTCCACCAAAAAGAATGAGAAAATAGCCCCCTTAAATGAGAATAATATACGAGAAATACTAGATGCCATTAAACGCCCAAACATTCAGGAAATTGGTATTCCAGAAGGTGAAGACTAATAAAGGCATTGATAATATATTCCATGAAATCCTGGAAGAAAACTTTCCAAACCTAGAGAAGGCATTCAAAGATTCAGTCCCAAGAAATACAAAGGATCCCAAATAGAATCAACCCAAGAAGATCTTCTTTAAAACACATTATAGCTAAATTGACCAAAACCACAGACAAAGACAAGAGATTGGCAATCTTGAGACTGGCAGGAGAGAAACATCAAATTACCCATAGAGAATATCCCATGGGGTTAAAAGCGAACCTCTCATTGGAAACAATGTGAACATGGAAAGAATGGTAAAATATATTGAAAGTGTTAAGGGTAAAATAATTTCAACCAAGAATACTGTATCTGGCAAGATTATCCTTCATATGGGAAGAAAAGACAAGAACATTCTCAGACAAAACTGAAAGAATTTACCAACACCAGACCAGCTCTCCAAGAAGTGTTGAAGGGAGTGCTATACCAGAAAAACTAAAATCGGACACACAGAAATAAGAGTACAAGAAACAACCAAGAAAATGACCAGCATAATGGTAGGAATAAGTCTGGAATTAAATGTTATGTTCCAGAATTTAAATGGGAAGATCGGACCACAGAGGAAGATAGATTAAGTACATGAAACTGAACTGGTGAAATAGACTTTTATAACTTTTGACTAAATACTGATTTTATTCTATGTTTTGTTTTCCAGATTTAAGGATTTTTGCCTTGTCTTGAACTGCCGATAGGTTCATGCACCTACTATTTGAATAGAATCCTAACCTGTGTCCTGGCTTTAGGTTTTAAGCAAAGCTCTCTTAGTATTTTTAAAATTTTGATATATTAAAGCCAAAACTGCTTTTTTTGAAATTAAAAAAAATGTTAAAAATATCTATTGAATGAATGCAGTAAACTATATAGCATTAGCTAGGTACTACTTTATAGTATATTCATTCTGCTCAGAGATTCCTGTCTAAAGTCAGATATGTGTTCACAGATATGCATATATCAGCTAAACTTGCTATTGAAAGTTGTTAAATTAATATACTTTGTGAATCAATAAAATATTGAGAGGAGAAGGAATGGAAAGCAGCTGTAGACACCAGAAACAGTGTGGGAAGAGGGTGGAAACTTGCAGAGGGTGAGAAATAGGAGTGAAATACATATGCATATATAAATATGAAACAAATGAAAAATTGTTTGTCAATGATAACATGTATTACTAAGCCACTATCCAGTGTATTCTGGATGGGAAATCACATTTTGTATGCTGTGATGATGCTCAGT
>NW_006159504.1:2990134-2992701 GCF_000334495.1 Tupaia belangeri chinensis | reverse complement strand
CTATTATCAAAAAAAAAATGACAGAAAGGAAAAGAAAGAAAAGAAAAAAGTCAAACTCTTGCATCTGCAAATTGAAATTCTTAGGTAATTCATTGCGCTTCACAAACTGAGAATATCTTTTAAGAATTTATAAAGTATGTTGATAGTGTAGCATTTTTAAGACCATATTACCAGATCTGGAGTTGCCAGAGGCATCTCTAAGCTGCTGGTCTATAGGACACATTAAAACTCTGTTTTGCTCTAGAAGTTTTGAGCATAGATTACCTAGAACCATCCAGTGTTCTCTGGAACCTGCTGGTGGTGAGCAAAGGCTGCTTGCTGGGGGTTGGTTTTGGAAGGAGACCCTCTGTAACTGGAGATTAGTCAGCACTTTGTTTCAAAGAAACTCAAGTCTCTCTGTGCTAAATCTGGAGACAGGAGGCTTCTATGAGATAAGAGATGAAACAGTTTTTTTTTTTATAAACTTGTTTATTTATTTATATTCATTCACTGTACATCAATATAGTATACAAAATGAGATTTTCATTCCAGAATATATTGTATATTGGCTCAATCAAGGATATTACCATACATGTTATTGTCAACAAGTAATTCCCTATTTCTTGTTTCTTATATATTTTCCTTCCGCCTTGATTCTCTACCTCTCCCCCTCTGCCATTTCCCATCCTTCTCCCACACTGTCTTTGGTATCTACAGTTGTTTTCATGCCTCTTACCCTCACATTTTATTGATTCACTAAAGATCTTAATTAATCTAAAAACTTTCAATAGCAAGCAAAGCTGATATATACATATCTCTGAACACATGTCTGACTTTAGGTGTAAACCTCAGTGAGTAAAGTGAACATACTACAACGTAGCACCTAACTGGGGCTATATAGCTTACTGTAGTCCTTAAATAGGTATTTTTATATGCATTATTTTTAATTTCAAAAAAAACAGTTTTAGTTTTAACAGATCAAACCCAAAAAATGTTAAGAAAAATTAAATTTGCTTTTAAAGTAGGAAAAAAGGTTAGGATTCAGTTGAAGTAGTAGATAGATCAAGCTATCAACAGTTCAAAAGAAGACAAAAATCCTTAAATATGGAAAACAAAGCATAGGAAAAAATCAGTAATGTTCTAGCCAAAAGTCATAAA
This sequence comes from Tupaia belangeri chinensis, assembly GCF_000334495.1. NCBI lineage: Eukaryota > Metazoa > Chordata > Mammalia > Scandentia > Tupaiidae > Tupaia > Tupaia belangeri. The sequence continues at coordinate 2,991,564 of NW_006159504.1, read as the reverse complement.
ATTCTATTTCACCAGTTCAGTCTCATGTAATTAATCTCTTTCTATTGAATTTGTAGTGTTATTGTGGTCTGAGCTTTCCATTTAAACTCTAGAAGTTAGCATTCAACTCCAGACTTGTCACAGACTTCTCCCCCATTAGACTGGCCATTTTTTTTTGAATATTTCTTATACTCTTATTTCTGTGTGTTTGATTTTAGTTTTCCTGATATGGCATTTCTTTCAGAATTTCTTGGAGAGCTGGTCTTGTGTTGGAAAATTCTTTCAGGTTTTGTTTATCTGAGAATGGTTTGGGCTTTTCCTCTCATAGGAAGGATAATCTTGCTGGGTATAGTATTCTTGTTTGAAATTGTTCTTTAATTAGCACTTTGAATACGTTTTCCCATTTTTTCCTTGGTTTCATTGTTTCTGATGAGAGGTCCAATGTTAAGCCTGATGGAATATCCTTTGAAAGTAACTTGACATTTCTCTCTTGCCAATTCTAGTATCTTGTCTGTGATTTTGGTCAATCTGGCTATGATGTGCCTTGGAGAAGATCTTCTTGGGTAGATTCTATGTGAGGTCCTTTGTATTTCTTGGGTCTGGATATTCGAATGCCTCTCTAGGTTGGAAAGTTTTCTTCCAGGATTTTATGGAATAGATTATCAATGCCCTTATTAGTTTCTTCACATTCTGGGATACTGGTGATCCAGATGTTTGGGCATTTAATGGTATCTGGTATCACTCATATGTTATTCTCATTTCATTTAGGTTATTTTTTCAGTCTTACTGGTGGATTTTGTTTTTATTTTTTTTTAGGCCAGAGGTTCTATCTTCTACATCTGAGATTTAATTTTCTGCATGATCTAATCTGCTTTTAATAGTTTAAAGGGAGGTTTTGATTTTGTGCATTATAGCCTTCATCTCTAGCAATTCCAGTTGATTCTTTTTTTTTTTCTTTTTTTTTTGAGAGGTTTTTGCTTTAGGGCATGTGAGCTTGCCAGAAAGACAGAGAGAGACAGAGAGACAGAAAGCTGATCCTAGCCATTTAATTCTTCTTTATGGTGTATATTTTCTCTTTCAGATTGTGCAAGAACCTCCTAACTTCCTTGAACTCACTATCTCTTTTCTTCTGCATCTTCTGGAGTTTGTTGTCTCTCTTCTCTTGCATCTTTGTTAGCTTTGTCACTTTAAATATTTCAAATTCTTTTTTTTTTCTTTTTCTGGAGAGGTTTATGCTATAGGGCATGTGCGCTCTCCAGAAAGACAGAGAGAGACAGAGAGATAGAAAGCGAGAAATCACCCTCAGGGAGGATGGCCACACTGCAATCCCTTCTCCTCTATTCTCCTCTCAGGATCTTGGGCACGCACACACATGCGCCCGGTGTGAGTTTAAGCCACTGGATCCAGGATGTGAACTGCGGTTGGCTACATGGGAGTCCAGCAACACAGCC